>NC_084642.1:36888695-37046195 GCF_019802595.1 Syngnathoides biaculeatus
TAAGGCGGAAATATCTTCAATAAAATCTCTGCAGCTGTAAAGCAGTAGAGTTAAACGGCGCTTTGAAGCCATGGCTGATGTGTGGAAGGACATCAGAGATTGTTTCTCACTGCAGTTAGACAAATCCACTAACGTGAATGACACAGCCGAGGTATGCATTTTCATTCATATGGTGTTTAGGGATCATGAACGTGAACTCAGATAGTTAAAATTTTTTTAAAGTTAATTATGTTGTGTAATATTGGCTCATGCGGTTATGCAAGGCACACAAACATACATTTATACATAAAGACTCCTCAATATACTTTAAAATAAATGTGTTTTGCATTTTTGTAGTGGGTACATCTTTGTGACCTGGTCATTCTATTTCATCATTTGTCATTCTAAAAAAAAAAAAAAAAATCCCATGGATTCATGAGGAGCCTGCTGATGGTGTAGAGCTGGTCCACTGTTCCATGCCCACGGGATATTGCAGAAGCGTGTCAGCCAAGACAGCCCAACAACATCCAGAGACTTTAGGAAGTCTGGGCAGTGTTTATCTACCCCTGGGGTCCTGCCATCAAGGAGCTTTTTAACCACGTCTGTCACTTCAATCCCAGAGATGGTAGAAGTATTCTCAGAGTCCCCAGACTGTGCTTCCTCATAGGAAGGTGTCAGTATAATTGAGGAGGTCTTCAAAGTATTAGGCCCACCGACTCGCAACGTCCCGAGTTCAAGTCAGGACCACTTCAGCCCCACTATACATACTTTTGACTGTGCACTCCCTGCGCCCAACCACCCCAACACCCCCACGAGAAGATGGATGGTGGACCACATTTTCTTCAGGGGTGCTGGAAATTTCATCTCCAAAAAAGGGGGTATTGAAAAATGTTAGTGAACCACTGAATTACTTCTTACTTTCTTACTCATGATCACCATTTTTTTTTTGGCCACATATGCGTAGCACAGGGCAGCATGGTGAGAGCCTGTGTGCCTCACAGTACTGAGGACAGGGGTTCAAATCCCGGCCCTGCCTGTGTGGACTTCGCATGTTCTCCATGTGCTTTTTTTTCCGGCACCCCTGTTTCCTCCCACGTCCCAAAAACATGCTACATTAACTGGACACTCTAAATTGCCCCAAGGTGTGATTGTGAGTGAGACTGTTGTCTGTCTCCATGTGCCTTACGATTGGCTGACAACCAATTCAGGGTGTACCTCCCGAGAGCCTTGTGGGGATAAGCGGCTCAGAAAATGGATGGATGGATTTGTGCGACGGGTGTGTGTGTGTGTGTGTGGTGTGTGTGTGTGTGTGTGTGTGTGTGTGTGTGTACATACGTACGTGCTTGGGTCAAGATTGTGTATGCTTTTAACCTTCTGTCAGGTCTGCTTTAATGCATCTCTTGGGAACTTGCACAGACCATTCACAAGTAAAGGAAGGCATCCAAATTTCTTTGCTGACTGTCGACTCAATTGTTTAATTTACTGTAAGTTGGAACCACTAGTGTGTGTTTTATATTTAGAATAACATGATTTGCAGTTACAGGCTATTCTCTCAACAGTATTTACCAGCTCAGATACATTTTCATAAATTGTGTTCCTATTGATGGGTGCTTTTGTAAATTCATACTTACCCTCTTGGAGTCACACTGATGGTGTGGTGGTACACACGCCTGACTTTGGTGTTGGCAGCGGGGATCAATTAACACTCAGTGCTATATATGCCCTGCGACTGACTGGCGACCGGCTCAGGGTGTACTCTGCCTTTCCCCCGATGTCAGCTGGAATATGCTTCAGCACTCATGCAATCCTTGTGAGGATGGGCAGCTTGGAAAATGGATGAATCTTATGCTTTATACGACCCGGAAGTGCGAGTGTTCAGAGAGGCAGCGTGAAGTAGATGATTTTCATTTGATTGAGATCAGGTGAAGATCGTTTGTATTCAGTTTCTGACATTTTTAATTGCACAAAGTGACAAAATAATCCCAAGGTATAAATTTCTTGCCAAATTGAACAGTTATAGCTTTGTTTTATACAGGGTGACACAGAAATAAACAGGAACTTTTCAACAATCCAATAAAACCAAGACTAATTGAAGAAATATATTTTAGTCATAGTATCTGAAACCTTGAAACTAAAACATTTAAGAAATAATGGTGGAATTTTAAATTTTTTAAAAATTACTTCCTCAAGGTGGCGTCCTATACGAATCCATTCTTTTAAATCTGGTGTTGATAATCCTCATTGACCACTGCAAATTCTCATCTGGGATACTGTGAATGTCATCCTGAATGTTGTTTTAACTCATCCAGACTTCTTGGTCGAGTGATGTAAATTTTACTGTTGAGATAGACCCACAAGAAAACAAAATAAAAAATGGACAAATCTGTCGAGCTAGTGGGTCAGGGAACTTTACCGAATCTTGAGATCGTATGGTTACCGAAGAATTCTCACACAGACTCCAGTGGTTGCCATGTAGTGTGTGATGTCGCTCATTCCTGTTTTAAACAACAGGTTTCTTGAGCATGTGGAAAATTGTTCAATTCAGTTGTAATGAAGGATGGTAACATTTCCACATAACCATTCACAGTGACAGTGACTGAGATCCCCTGTTCATTTTCAAAAAGTAATTGAATGTAATGAAACGGCACAGCATACTGTCATCTTACGAGCGCATATTGAGCGCTCATGAACTGCATTAGGATTTGTGTCTACCTACTAACGGTAGTGATATGAAAATGGGTCTCATCTGACATCCCAAACTTGCTTAGAAATGAATTGTCACTTTGTTATCATTTGTTGACAGAATTCTAATCACATCTTGTAATCGTTTTCCAGTTTGTATAGATGAAATTTCAAATATAAGTTAAGAATTATGCAAACACTGTCTCAGGACATTTCAACCACAGCTCTACTTTTCCACTACATGGCTTCTCGAGCTCTTGTCGCCTACTTCGTATTTTCTGACAGATTCTATTGAAGTGATTTCTTGATCCAAAAACTAAGGTGGTAATCAGGTTTAGGTGTGGCTTGTGAAATTGAACTCACGTTTCCCAAATTTGTGGTTAGTCACTGTGACTGGGATTTAACAGGGGTGAGCAATTATTTTTTCACCAAAGGCCAGAAAGGTTTGGATTTGTGTGTGAGTGTGTGTGTCTGTGTGTGTTTGTTGAACTTCTGAAGCCAGATTCTTAAAGTAGAATTCAAAACAAAATGTTTTATCTATACCACGTCTTTGTACGACTAGCGGAAGGCGTGTCCCTCCAATACACCATAATGCAGGTCACGAGCTGAATGTCGTTATAGTGCACATCGGCAAGTATGTGTGTGTGTGTGCCTTAATAAATATATTTGTTATTTGAAAACTGCATTTTGTATTTCCTTGTGTTGTCTTTGAGCAATATTAAAATCGGTTTGATGTCTTGAAACATTTGTGAGTTAAAAAAATAAACTAAATCAGGAGGGGGCAAGTACTTTTTCAAGCCACTGTATATAACTATACTCACTGACGTACAGTCTTGCTAATTTGGGGAAAATGAGTTAAACTGTTTTATTATGACATCTTTTTTTTCGGTTACTGCAAACATGTAGTTCTGTGCATGCATTACACCACACTGCCCTTAAAGCCCAAGTGTCATCCCTATAAACATTCTAAAATAGATATTGTAATGAAAAATACATATAACATTATTATCTATATGAAAAAATAAATGAGTGGAGAGTGCGTCATCCATGCACAAAGTTGCGGAAGTGTCATTCGACATCCAAGTGGTCGCCATATTGGCTGCATCTACTACCCGTGAAGTCACGCCGGACATTTGCCATTGAAAACACACTTTGCCACCGACTATGGGAGACAAACACGCCCCTTCTGACACAGAAGCTCTTTTTGAAGAAGAGAACATCTCACAACCAAGTGAAGTGACCGGGGCAATATTACCCTCTCGTTTTGAGCCATATTAAGATGATATGCGAATCACAGCCAAACCACCTCACCACCCGATCCACTTCTGCGCGGTGGTGATAAAAACAATGCCGCCCGCGAGCAACAACGACGTCGCAGCCAAACCGCCTCCACGTCCGATCCACTTCTGCGGCGGAGATGAGCCACCGCGGCCTAGCGCTGCAACAAGCCACACCGGCCGAAGCCATGTTGACAAGGTCGGCGGCCGGCTCGGCCTTGTCGACAAGGCCAGCGGTCGGCTTGGCCTTGTTGACAAGGCCGGTGGCATAGGCCATCCTTCAGCAGCTGCTGCACAGAAGCCTTCCGATGCGCACATCGACACATGTAGCACCCCTGACCTGCGGATTACGCCCCCCCCCCCAATTATTGTTTTTTTAGTCGCTGTTTACACACCTACCTGTCATTTGGAACCCGCATAGCTCTCATCCTTTGCACCTGTGCAATTCATTTTTCACGACGAACCGGATCTTTTGGAAAAGTATGAAGAGCGAATCCATCCTCCCAAGTGTTCGAGCAATATCCAGCAATACAATGAGCCGGCATTTTTGCTAACACGAAGGAACAACGAGCTACCTTCCAGCAGGTAAAACTAGTCTAAACAGACGAGACCGCTTGAGTGCGCTACTTCCCCTGTACGTCACTTCCTGCTTCTTCTTGAAAACAAATCCCTTGAGAGGATTTTCATGGCAGGAGTTAGAAAAAACCACATACGTCAAAATCATGTTTTGTGGTGAAAAAACGGCTGGCTCCTTACTGGCTGGTGTTTTTTCATTGATGATATACTAAAAATCATGCATTTCATGACAGTGGACTTTTAAGAGGCCAAGATGTGCAGCAGACAGTTCTGTCTGACATGAAATCAGGCAAAAATGCTATATATATATATATATATATATATATATATATATATATATATATATATATATAATATTCAGTGTGTGTGTGTGTGTGTGTGTGGTGTGTGTGTGTGTGTGGTGTGTGTGTGTGTGTGTGTGTGTGTGTGTGTGTGTGTTTACCTGATCAGGACTCTGTCAGCAGATACTGTACTTAAAATGAAAGACTTGGACAGAGGTGCAAAAAAAAAAAAATCTCCCCTCTGACTGGGGGAGAGAGTGGCCAGTGTGGCATTCTAAATAACCGAACAGCATATTCCAATAATTCTTGAGTTTCCGCACGGTCCAGATAGCAGTTGAGTACATTCGCAGTCCATTTGCAAACACACCCAATGTTACTGTTCTACAACATTCTTTGTTGTGGAGGAATGAACAAACAATCAATCACTTATTGATATTATTTTCATCAGGATGGGAAAATCTCTCCATGTCAGTGTGGTATTAACCAGAGGACTTATGTGATAGTGGAAATCAGGATGTCAGTCACTTCCTACTGCCATTCATAGCCGTCATTGTTCGTAGCTTTTGTAGCAGGGTTGCTAATTGTTAAAAAGATAATTGATTTGTTTAGTATGTGTTTATCAATTAAGTAGAATTCAGCTTCATATCACAGTAAAATTCATCCTCATCCCAATTTGTAAACAAGTGTGTACAAATGGAAATTGGTCACACAATAACTATTATTTACTGTACTTGAGAACACTAAATGCGATGATATTTTGTCCCACCTAAACTGCACACAAGAGAACACATTTAACATGCGCTAATATGATTTACATCCATCCTTTTTCTATACTGCTTATCTTCTTGAGGGTCTCGGGTGAACTGGAGCCTTTCTCAGTGACTTTGGGCACGAGGCATGGCACACACTAGACAGGTCACCAGTCAATTGCTAGCTGTAATATAATGATCGTAATGATGAGAGCTTGGAGTAAGTCACATACAGTATATGTGCAAGTTTCATGCAAGTCCTAAGTCACTGCGGAGAGAGGGTTGGGGGGAGCAAGTAGAAACAAGTCATAAGAGACAAAAAAGGCGCAAGTCAAGTCATTAAAGCTGTTGCTCCATTCTCAACCAATATTGGAGTGGTAATAAAATGTTTGGTTTTGTTTTCAGAAATCATCTTTTCCTTACAACTTGTCCTGTTAGTGGTTGCCACAGCATGTCATCCTTTTCCATGAAAGCCCATCTCCTGCATTTCCCTTTTTAACACCAACTACCCTAAATGTAGAGTATTCCCTCACTACATCTATCAAGATCATTGGTCTTCCTCATCACCCTTCTGTCAATGTGCTCTAACGCTCTCTTTTGGACATTGTCATTGCCGCCACCTCCAGCCCTGCATCCTGTTGTCTCGTCAGTGCCATTGTTTCTATTCATGGATAGCCTTGCCACTGCATAAAAAGTGCTTCAGGGGCTTCTTTGTTGGCATTGAGCAGCTACCTTCATTGCTGTGCCACTGTTACTGTCTGAACTACCGGTTCTGTAAAGTTGTTTGCTTAATGTAGCATTCTCAAGAATTGGTCTTGTATTTCTATTTTTAAATTTGGTTTAATTACAGATCACCGCATTGTAGTCATTCAATGTTTCTTCTCCTTCTTCCTCTTCTTCTTCTGTAGTAGTTTGTTTTGGGAAGTTTGAGGGAGTTTTTAGAACTCTTTTATGAATATGAATGTAATTACTTGTTTTCTCACAGTCAGGCTGTTCTATCATCATGGTGTGGACTTTGGTGTATGAAAAGAGTTTACCGGGTTTTTTTCGTGAGGTTTATCTGTGCCTTGTGGCCTGAGACGTCACCATCTCTGAGGCATGGCGTACGGATTGTGCCACACCCAGCTTCAAAGTGGTCCAAGTGCTACTGCCTGTTAGCGACTCGGTGGGATATATGCATATCTCCCATTCATCCTGCATGAATAGTAAGTAAGTTTCTTTCGGCTTGTCCCTTTCGGGGTCGCCACAGCGTGTCATCTCAGATGAACGCACATATGTTTGGCACAATTTTTACGCCGGATGCCCTTCCTGACGCAACCCTTCTCAGGGAGTGGAGGCCCCAGTGGGATACGAACCCACAACCCCTGGTTTATCAAACCAGTGCTCTAACCACTGAGCTACAGGGCCTCTCTCATCCTGCATGAATAAAGTTATGATTTTTAAACATTAAAACCATGTTAACGGAGCTTATGGAATGTTCCCGACCATGTGGCGATCCCACATGTTTTTTTGTTTATGCCGCCATGTTTGAGGACAAACACCACCAAGGCATCAACATGACAGGTTGTGCATCTATATCTGTGTTTCGGAAGAGTTACGCAAATACGCTTACTCCTGCCGATAATGTATGATGCAAAACTTGCAGTTATTGGTGGTATAGATTCTTATGAGACTGACAAAAAGTCATTTGTAGAAGATCTTGAGTTTTTTCCTGATGTGTGTTGTGCATATATATTAAACTACTTCACAATTTTCGCCAAACCTGGCTTGCACACCAGAGCAGACGAAAGCTTTCAAAGGTCTAGATGCACACAACCAGTTCACGAGTGGATGGGTGCGTAATGTGATGGTTGTATATCCACTGAATACCCCAGATATTGCAGTCATTACGGCAAAGGTAAATTTGATCAAGCCCAGGATGTACTCAGTGATCTAAGTTCTGAACGTCCACGTAATGTATGTAGACATCAGCAGGGTTATTAAAGCCCACTAATGTTCTAAATCTTGAACGGACAAGTTTAAACGTAAATGCATCAAACACAAAATTAGCTGTTGAAACTTAGAAAGAATACTTCTACTGTTATGAGTAATTTGAGGACTAAAAAATTGAAAACACTCTTTAAGACAACAACTTTTGAGAGAATAGTATAAAACTTAACCTTGGCCTCATCAGTCCCAAAACACTCATTCACTTCACCATCATCCAGACTTTTGCGTAGGGCCACACGATCAACAGTGAGGTTGTTGATCTCCACCTCCAGTTTGCACAGGTAATCCATGGTGAGGTCAGTTTGCACATCCATGCAATGACTCTTGTCTGGATCCACCTCGACGTCCACAACAGGCTCCAACTCTGATGCAGCGCTGAACTGTTGCAGAGAAAATTGTAACACCAACAAAGAAATACGATGACATATTCCATGAACAGATATATATGTGAGCATAAACTAAGACAAAGCCTTTTGTATTTAGAATTAAAACGCAATTATCAAAAGTATACAATTTTAAGAGTCTGGTAACTCAAGGGATATCTTTTGCCTCTTCATGTGGCTTCCATGACTCTCAACATCATCTGTGGAAGCAGACCGAAGAAACTTGTCGTGCCCTTGATGGATTGATGGTGCCCAGTTAGGATCAGTAGAGGCGCACAGCGGACTAGGATGCCCTGTATGTAAAGCACAAGATAAAACCCTATACTGTATTCATTGTCATCACTATTGTTTAATACAGAATGAGTGATTATTTAAGATACAAACGAACCTAATATTGTCGCATGTAGATATAGGTGTTTTACTTGGTTGTCAAGGTGGAAAATAATGATCTCATCAAAATAGCACGGGTTCGGCTTGGTGGTGGTTGCAAGGTTATGGGGATGGAGTCCGATGGTGACTCCGATGGGGTTTTTATTAATGACAGTATTTCCCGGACTGAGCGGCACGGTGAGGCAGCTGGAAAACGTTGGCCTCACAGTTATGAGGTCCCGTGTTCAATCCTGCCTGTGTGGAGTTTGCATGTTCTCCATGTAACAGCGTGGGTTTTGTCCGGGCACTCCAGTTTCCTCCCAAATCCCAAAAACATCCAACATTAATTGGACACTCTAAATTGCCCCTAGGTGTGATTGTGAGTGCGGCTGTTTTTCTCGATGTGCCCTGCAATTGGCTGGCAACCAGTTGAGGGTGTACCCCGCCTCCTGCCCGTTGACAGCTGGGATATTCTCCAACACTCCCCACGACCCTTGTGAGGATAAGCACCTAAGAAAACGGATGGATAGCTTTCCCAGACTAACGATCTGAGTTTTCAGAGGATACATTTGGTAAATCAGTTGATGTACAAGAAAAACAGTGAGGATGACACTGACAGGCAATATACTCAAATGAAAGTTTTTCACGGTTACAGGAGCCAGATTAGATAGATTTTATGTCAGGTGTGTTTAATCACATCACATTGGTTAGCTTTACTGATCATCATTTGGTAATATTCAACTTAAATTTGTCTCCCATTGGACAAGCCGCGATCATTTTGGCATTTTAATGTTAAATTTTTACATGGTTTAGTATTTTGTGAAAAAATGTAATTGGTTTGGAGTAAATCAGTGGGAGATAGGGAAGATTCAGATGAAAATGTTTTTGCCAACAGTATGCATCCTTCTGTGGTGTTACTAGTTAAGAAGGTTATTGAGAAATTTGAAGAGGATATTTTTTTGGAGTTTGGCTGCTCAGAATACGGATCAGTGAGATGTGAAAAGATCACAGTTGAATTTTTTCTCCAGGAGAAGGCTAAATAAGCACTGGTCCAGTCAGATTTCACCACGCTGAGGGACATCCATGCATTCACCTCCTTTTTTTACCTGGAGAGATCTGTTGGGCATAGGAAACAAATGGTGCACCTTCAGTCAGCTGGCGGTGTCTTCCTACTCCAACCTGTTTGAGGCGGCAAAGTGTGATGGAAGAGCTCCGAAGGAACTGCTTCAAAATATCCCTGAGTTGGCATCTGATGTACAAGCTGTACTGGGCTCTGACATTCTGAAGGAATTAACGACTGAAGTGAATCAGTTGCCCTCTGGTCAGGCCAGAGTTTTTTGAACGGTACCTGTATACCGTTGGAATTCTACAAACACTTCTGGAATATAATTGGGATTGACATGTTGGAAGTTTTTAAGGACTCCCTTGAGAAAGGGACTCTTACAGCTTCATGTGGGTGTGCAGTGATCTCTCTTCTGCCCCCCCACCCCGCAAAAAAAAAAAAATGTCCAAACTTTTAGAAAACAGTCCAAAAACTTGAACTTGGATTGACATTGTAGTTGGTATGGATCAGTCATACTGTGTCCCTGCCAAATCCCTGTTGGACAATTTGGTTTTAATGAGACATTTTTGTCATGTGTAAGATGTACAGTGTTGATGTAAGTGTCATTTCAAGATAAAGCTTTTGATCGTGTGGTCATGAGGGGGATTAGGTAAGGTTGCCCTATCTCAGGTCTATTGTATATTCTTGCTATTGAGACTCTCTTATTTAGGGCAAGAGAAATCTGAAAGGTCTGTGTCTACCAGAGATGACATTTCGCCATTCCATAGTTGTGTAGGCCCGTGCAAATGATATCAATGTAGTGGTCCAGGGACATGGGGACATAGAGGCACTGTGGGAAACTCTGACGCAGTATGTATGAAAAAGCCTCCTTGGCACGGGTAAATTGGGAAAAAAGTGAGGCACGTTGGGTAGGTAATCCAGCAAGGAGGATAGTGTATGATGTTCCAGGTGGCCTTACATTGGTAAATGGTGGGTTAAAAGTTTGGGAGATTTTTTTTGGATGATAAGATAGTTGCTAAAAAAAATTGTGAGAGTTTTGCGAAAAGTGCATCCCAATTTGTCTTGACGGAAATAGTTAGTACCACAGCTGTCCTATAAGGAGAGGACTGATTGTAAACAATCTTGTTGCTTCTTTTCTGTGGCACAAAGTTAAAGTGTTCACACTTCCACCAGGATTGACTATGGAGCTACATAAGATGCAGGTTGATTTATTCTGGTCTGGTCTTCATTGGCCAAGAGAGTCAGTCTTGTATGTCCCTGTGATGGAAGGTTGGTAGGGCCTCATTGATGTGGCCTCCAGGATGGCTGCTTTTCGGTTACAGGCAGCACAGTAGTTGTTGTACAAAGACCACACTCTGCTGGTCAGCAGTTGTTCATCTTCTACTTCAGAGAGTTGGAAGGCTGGGATTTGAAAGACATCTGTTCCTGTTGTCTACTGGCCATGGTCTAGAATCTAGACTAAATTAGTCTAGATGGGGTGGCCAACCCGCGACTCTTGAGCCCCATGCTTCTCTTTGCCTCCCTTTGTGTGGCTCTTGTGAAACCAAGAAAGCATATCGAAGTTCCATTTATGTGTGTGTGCACGCGTGTGCAGTTTGCTTGAGTTTATTACGGTTGTTACGGGTATTGTGACAACAGACAACAAGCACAGTGTGTGTTTACATTGTGCGTCGGCGTGTGAGTGAGACGGGACTGCTCAGCAGGAGGGTGAGAAGGGTAAAAAAAAAAGCACAATGGCGAGAGTGTGAGAGAGTGGCTTTACCGTTCCCGCCACCCATCTTAACTGTACAATGAGAGAAGGAAGAGTTATCCGCAAGCTGGACGACCTCAGCACAGAGAATTCGTCTCCCGACCACGGTCACATGACCGCAGCAAAAAAGGTTAGCACGGTGTTTTCGCAAAACTGATGTACGCATTAAATAAAAATAGCTCAAGTTTCCCAATCAGATGGTGATGTTTGGCGAAATGAAATGTGTAAATTTCCCTCTCAAAATGCAGTTAAACAGAAATTTGATGAGGTCATTCCCTGAGTCTTTATCTTAGAGAACGAATGTCCACTCCAACCGTGTTCTACATGCTCTGGTGAAGGAGGTGTGGAAATCGCTGTCTACATAGCACCAGGACTTTGTACAGAGCAGTGATTTAGCTCACCAGTGGAGTGCGGGGGCAGAGTAAGTCTTTCCTCCTCTTGGCGTGACTCCTACTGTGGAAGAATTGAGAGCAGAATGGAGTTGTGATGTCTCCAAAAATGCTGAAACTTGGGCTCTTGAGCTCCTGCAGTGTAAAGTGGCTATATGAGAGTTCTGTGAAGGTGCTGAACAATGGCTCGCTCAATGGAGTGAGAGAGTCGAGATGGAGAGAAATCTTTGGTTCAGGGGTTTCCCCAAAAGGCAGCTGGTGAGTCCTGTATAAGCCTCCTGTAGAATGGAGGCTTATACTATATTAAAATGGATGGGTGACATCCAATGGAAGATTATACATGGAATAATAGCTACGAACAGATACAGAGCTCACTTTGACCTTGGGGCTTTTGTGGCCACAGTTGGTTGATCTTTTTAAAATACTGAAGAAATGGTGTGGGAGTTTGAGGGTGGTTTTCTCTTTCCCGCGTTTTATCGTTGGACCAACCTTTTCCAAAAATAGAAAAAAAACACTGTGGTGTTAAGGAATGTCATGTTTTCTAGTCTAATATTGGCATTTGGAAAAGAAGGCACAACAATATGGTTGGAGCTTGTTGAACTGATTCACTTTTCTGTCGAGGAGAGTTGTTTTCTGCCCGTATACAGATGGAGGGCACTTTTTATGCTGTTACCAACAATCTGGATGCCTTTGTTGATTAATGGGCTATTGGAAATGTTTTGTGCTCACTTGGTGAATATGGATCCCTAGTGTTTCATTTGTAATTATTTTTTGTGTATATGAGTGACAAATGTCCTTTTTTTTAAATGCCTTTGTAATTTGGCTTGTAAAATGGCTTTTTTGTGGTCTCCTAATTAAAGTTACTTGAGAAGTCAGTCTTCTCGATTTTTGCCAGATCAGTCATGCTTAAATGCATTGCTGCCATCTAAGTGTTTCATGATGAACACCCACAACACAGCCAAACCCAAAAAAATACACTAAAAAGGCAAATATTGGTGCCATAATTTAACAAATGTGTTAATAGAGTGATGATTGTTGTGCAAATGAACAATACACAATGTTTTTACCCTATTAAATGCAAGGGTTTCCTGCAGGTGACTTAATGTTCTTGACATGAGCTAAAAAAATATGGTTGTTGTTGTTTTCCTTTCGGCTTGTCCCTTTCGGGGTCGCCACAGCGTATCATCTCAAATGAACGCATACATATGTTTGGCACAATTTTTACGCCGGATGCCCTTCCTGACGCAACCCTTCTCAGGGAGTAGAGACCCCAGTGGGATACGAACACACAACCCCTGGTTTACCAAACCGGTGCTCTAACCACTGAGCTACGGGGCCTCCCACCTAAAAAAATATGGTAAGTCAGATAAATTGTCATGAAAGTAATTTCTATCAGTTGGCAGCGCTGCACTCACAGCCGTGAATGCAATTGACCCCTCCGTACAGGGCACTTAACCACGCCTCCTGAAGTGACGTCACGCCACGTGCGCTGACGTAAGACAAACAGTAAAAATGGCAAATACAATACAATACATTCTGAATTGAGACAGACTCCATGCTTCTGATTTCATTCAAATCAACGATATATTATAGATTCTAAATACAATACATTCTTAACTGAGAGAGACGCCATGCTTCTGATTTCATTCAATCATTCACACGTAGCAATGTTATGCTAGCGGAGAACGTCTCATTCATTTATACGAGACGTGTATTAAAAATCAAATTTAGGGCATATCTTCGTGCAAACACAGTCTGGTTAACTTTCGGCTGCGAGCCAGCAAGAAATCGATACGTTTGTGCAGTCCGATCATCGCTAAATATCGCTCAACAAAGAATAAGTGTGTCAATCGTTCACACGCAGCAGTGTTTTGCTAGCGAAGAACTTTGAATTCATTTATACGAGACATGTATTGAAAATCAAATATAGGGCATACCTTCGTGCAAACATATGTGTTCCGGTTGATATTAGATGGATTTAGTTGATGATGCGGTCTTCCACAAAGTTTGATCCATCGAAGGCATTTTTCGTACTGGGTCTTCGGTTTTGGAAAGGGTACGAATCGAACTCCACCAACTAGCCTTTCAGGATACCTGTCGTCACTATTACAAAGTCCGTGACTACACCTCTTAACCATATTTTTTGTTAAATAACCCAAATACGCGATAAAACGCTAACTAAACCTATACTGGACCATGCAATGTTGTCTGAGAAAATGGCGGGAGCAAAAACGGGCTTTGGTTTATGCATATCTCTGGCCTCTGATTGGTCAGTGACGCGGATTGCGCAATATCCACGGAAGGGTCAATTGCCCTGTGATTGGCTGGCAACCAACGTTCCCTCTAATTTTTTATTTCTGCGCAAACACACTAAGCCCCTGAGCGCTTCCTTTGACACTATGAGCAACCTCAGACGTGTCCACTGTGGTCAGGTCAATGTCATCCATTGAAGTTACATTACATTACATTAAAAGATTCAGATGAAAGCATTTACATTCCCATCAGAAAACCTTTATGAACAATTTTATGTTTTTGGAAATTTACAATGAAAATGTCAACAAACGTTATTTTAATGAGAAAAAAATACATTGCTAACCAAACCAAGCCAAATATGAACTATAAATGTGAAAGGCCGCTTCTAACTGTTTCACAATGATATCCCTGTCTTTCTTGGTGTAAAACTGAGTTATTGCTTGCACAATATCTTTTGAAGTGCATGCTGACAGCTGAATGATTTTGCGCCCTATATTTAAAATACAAAATTAGCTTTTTGTGCACTGAATTGCCTGTGCTTTTATCCATGATGAGCGTGTACCAATGTGGAATTTTAACATCACACACCGTCTCATCCTGCACATTCGACTTTGGTGTCGCAACACATTTTTCAGACCAGACCTTTCTTGCACAAAAAAGATAAAATCTCATCCCGTTTCACCGCTTTTTCTTGCAGTATTCACATACTCTAACAGTCATTGCAACTTAAAATTATTATTATTATTATTATTTTTACTTTTGCCATTATTATCGAGAGTAAACATAAGCAGTGTGTTTAGCTTGTATTCGTTCTATGTTGCCCAGACTGCATTGCTAACTAAAGCACCGCATTAGGGCGCTGTCATTGTAAGCCACGTTGATGGGCTACATAAGTACTGTCTGTAATTATGAGTGTACCCCTTCAAGAGCTCAGGGGGAGCCATAAGGTAAACTAACCGGGAGAATGAGTGCCTTACTGTTAAATAAAAAGTGACTTGAAAAAAAACCCAGTGGTGACTACTTTTCCTTTTTTGTAGTGTGTACTGTATGTGAATTGTGTCATTGGATGTGGCAACCAGTCATCCCTCACTCATTGATTCACATTGCAAAATGGCACAAACTGAATAATTGTAGGCTCTACTTCCAATTCCAATTAAGCGCACATGCAGCTTTGACGGAACATTGCTCGCAACCAATCCAGGATGTACCCCGCCTCCTGCCAAAAGATAGCTGAGATAGCCTCTGACACTCACGTGACCATTGGGAGGATAAGTAGCTTGATAATGGATGGATGTAATCACACTGCACATAAAGAGACAGATAAGCATTCACACCATCACTGAGTGGCTAGCTTAACCTAAATTGCCAGCACGGAAATCAGGCGAGAGAACCAATACACCATCAGTGGCTCTCTTTCAGAGGCAGCTTGGAAGCTCTACATTTTTTCTTTTTTTTTTTTTTTTTTTTTTTACAACTACTCAACATTCTGGATGAATTGCTCTGTTCCGATAAACTGCATGCTGTTCTCAACTTCCATTTATTAACAGTGGTCTATTTTTCGATTAATTTTCGACTTTGGCATTGGACACCATGGCTCTCATCCATTGTGATTGACACAGTGATGTTTACCTCAAGTTCATCAATTAAGAAGCCCTAGAAACACATATTTCCACACACAAATTCGGTAATTGAGCTTCACGAGCCAATCAATGTGAGTCATGACAGAG
Source organism: Syngnathoides biaculeatus (assembly GCF_019802595.1). Taxonomy (NCBI): domain Eukaryota; kingdom Metazoa; phylum Chordata; class Actinopteri; order Syngnathiformes; family Syngnathidae; genus Syngnathoides; species Syngnathoides biaculeatus. The sequence continues at coordinate 36,904,163 of NC_084642.1, forward strand.
TGACTCGTGTTTTCATTACAGAAGACAAAAACCAGCAACTTTAACATGCAGCGTAGTTCTGTCACTGCCTAAGCTTGGTTATTTTGAACAATTTGTACTGTAACTTTAAAAAACACATAAGTTGCAGATGTTTTTACTGTGTACATGGCTACATTAGCCCTATAATGGTCGTATGTAATAGTAGTTGTACTAGTAGTAGTAGTAGTAGTAGTAGTAGTATGTTAAACATGCATCTTCTGGAGTATGTTCTCTCTCTTTCTCTTTCTCTCTCAGTCTCTCTTTCTCTCTCTGTCTCACACTAAGCAATTAAGTCTGGTGAGCAAACAGATTCTTCACTCAGTCATTTTAGTGGCTAAAGGAAATATTTCTGTAATGCCCTTTGTGTGTCTTGTTGTTTGTTTTATTCGACTTAAAATAGGATAATCAGCAAGGACAATGGATGGATGCCAGCAGGCGTGTGTGTGTGTGTGTGTGTGTGTGTGTGTGGTGTGTGTGTGTGTGTGTGTGTGTGTGTGTGTGTGTGTGTGTGTGTGTGCGTGGACTCCCATTGAAGATGAGTTTGAATGTGATGTTACTTCTCAACACAGCCACATGCTAGTTATAAGAGAGAGTGCGTCCCTGTGGATCCAGATTCAATTTTGTTTAGACATTTAAAAGGCCTGTTATAACAGAAGAGCTGTCTTTAAACACTCCATCTAGCCTTTTTCTTCGCTGCTTATCCACACAAGGGTCGCAGGAGTGCTGGACCCTATCCCTGCTGTCAACAGGCAGGAGGTACACCCAGAACTGGTTGCCAGCCAATAACAAAAACTGCCACACACACACAATCACACCTCAGTACAATTTAGAGTGTCCAATTAATGTTACATGTTTTGGGGATTTGGGAGGAAACTGGAGTGCCTGAAGAAAACCCACGTAGGCATGGGGAGAACGTGCAAACTCCACACAGGGAGAGCCGGGATTGAACCCGGGTCTTCAGACCTGAGAGGCCAACGCTTTGCAGCTGATACACCGTGCCACCCTATTCATAATCTGATTTAAAACAATAAATCAGAAGTGATTAACTAATTAGTTACTCTGTCCTTGAGTACTGTAGTTTTTTTTCACTGAATACTTTCTTCTACTACTTTTTACTATTACTTGAGGCATTATTGTAAAGTTGACAGTACTCTTAATTGAGCACACTATTTGGCTACTCTACCCACCTCTGCTCCCAGTTGTGAAGTGTAATTTGTTTTTACACATTTGGACACAAATTACTGATGCTTTTTTACATGCTTTTGTAGAGCTGACTGAAATGAAGTGAGTGCGATACTGGACATTTGCTACGAAACAATTTAAAACAGCACCAAAGTAACGCATAGTTGGCTCACTATTTACTCAATATATCTCAACATGTTTTTATAAGACCCCTTGCATTTATATTTTTTTAAGTTAAAAATTGAAATAATGAATGGTGTCTACCCTCACAGAGCTGGCTAAACACACTAAAACCCCAAAAGATAGAAAAAGTAACATAACATACAGCCTTAAAATAAGTGGCAGCATCATTTCCTATAAATAATTAATTTATCAGTGCTGCACATAAAGAGCAGCATGCCTGAACCCACTGTGCTCTGCAAGCTGCTGTTTATTTTTAAATCAAGTCCAACATAGGGCACCGTTGAAATGCAGCATGAGACCAAAACCTTTTAAGTTGGCTTCCCAGGGAGGAGAAGAAAATGGGTAGTGACATTTAGCAAATAAGCCCATTGATTTAAAAAAAAAAAAAAAAAAGCAGATTCAAATGAATTCCTGGTTTGATGATGACTTGTGATGTTGAACCACCCCTCCAAACAGTGATCAAAACCTCAGCACCACTCCATTATCACACAGCAACTGCTGCTTAGCAACCACGAACATGCTGTGCGTCACTGTGGACACTGATAATGCAGCTTTTAAGAGTAACTGAGACGCTGCAGATTCAGAAGTTGGAAGTGTTGCATACTAGTTGAGAGGATCGAACATGATGCAGCGCTTGACAGAAGTGAGTTGAGTGGGGTTCACATACTGGTCATCTAAAATACAATCAAGAAAATCTTTTTCAAATGAACATTTAGGCATATTTTTTTATTTTGTTTCCACTTGTCAAATAGCACAAAAGGCTCGCCAGGCAGAGATTACAAAATGAAGAACAAGGGTGCAGTGGATATAAAAAGTCTACAGACCCCTGTTTAAATGTCAGGTTTCTCTGATATAAAACAATTTAGACCAAAATAAATCCTTCCTCCACTGTTATATGTGATTTGGAATTTGTACAATTGGATTTTTTTTTTTTTTTTGTATCTTTTGAAAGGGGAAGTAAAAATAAATGTTCGTAATTGACTTGGGGTTTAACTTGCTACCTTCTTAGCCTGGTCACCATGATGAAAGAAATGTTCTGTCTCAGTGGTCTTTTACCTGGTTAAATAAAGATTTAATAAAATGAATAAATTAGTCTGGTGGCGGCACAATGGATCAGCTGGAAAGCGTTGGCCTCACAATTCTCAGGTACTGGGTTCAATCCCAGACCCGCCTATATGGGGTTTGCATGTTCTCCCTGTGTCTGACAAAATTTTTTTGTGCTCTCTCAATGTTTTTTTTTTTAAATAGATACATTGAGTGCACTTGAGGGCCACATGTAGAGAAAAAAATACTTTTGAAAAAACAGGTTTGAGCTGTGGTTCCCAAAGTTAGCTACAGGGCGGCCACCATTGAGGGAAGGGTTATCAAACACATTTCTGTCATGGGCCACATCGTAGGTGTTGTTTTCGTCACAAGGCCCTTATGACTATGAAAATCATGTAAATGCATCGTTATTTCAGTTTTTTGAGAACAGTGAACATGTCATATTTACCAACAAAGTAGAGCAAGTGTGACAGTCAACATTACAATATGGCGGTGGTAAAACTAGCATTATACTAGGTTATATACACAGTGGAACCTCCAGAGGGGAGCACAATCTGTTCTGTGCCACTAAGCAACTTTCAATTTATTATTGAAACATTGCCTCACTCAGGCTATGTTTTTTCTTATACATGTTTACAAGTGTACTTGTAAGGTAGTCTCTGTTAATAGTATGTTGAAATGAAAATATACAGTATGTAATAATCGCACAGTACAAAAATAACTGTGCAGCAGTTATTTGTGTACGAAGGTCAGTAATTGTGCTTTGAGGGCATCTTGTGGCATCAAGAGGCAATTCTAAACTTTTTAGGTGTGGGCCAATTATAAATTACATATTTTTTGATATTTGGGCAGGACTCTGTAGTCCTCCTGTGAATACTGGGGGATTACTGTACACCCTTCGGGTCAGCATCTGCTAAACTGGAATTTATTTGTTCATAGAGTGGGTATGAGACTAAAGTGCCAAGCAGTTACACTTCATGGACTTTACCCAATACCAATACCTAATGTTTAACGTTCCGTGTGTGAACTTGGTTTTCCATTGAACTGTGACAAATGTCCTGTATGAGAAAGCTCTATCTGAATGGGTATGACAACATTCTTTACATGTATCCATTATTTATTCATCCATCTGTATCACTTGTACTCATTAGGTTTGCGGGTGAGCTGGAGCCTATCAGAGGCAGGATATATTCTGAAATAGTTGCCAGTCCATTGCAGGGCACAGTTGGACAAACAACCCTTCACACCTATGAACAATTTAGATTCTTAAGTTAACCTAAGAAACATGCTTTTTGAATATAGCTGGATCAGGAGTTCCTGATGTAAACCAATACAACCACAGCAAGCACAGGGAGAACATGCAGACTCCATGTGAGCATGCCGGAGCCCAGATTTGAACCCCCAATCTAAGAACAGCGAGGCAGTTGTGCTAAACCCTCTGGCTACTCAGTGCAGGCCCTTGCCCTGCTGGGTGCTTGCCCCAAATCAAGCCCGTTTTGCAATTAGGGGCCATTTGCTCTTCTGGGGATGATGGTGATGGGGTATGCCTGGGATGCCCCTTTACATTCTACAAATAGCCCCGGTTAGTACTTGGATGGGAGACCGCCCAATGAATGAATACCAGGTGCTGTAAGCTTTTCTCCCCGGCTAAAATGCAGAGGGGTTGCGTCAGGAATGGCATCCGGCGTAAATCTGTGCCAAACAAATGTGCGTTCATCTGAGATGGCACGCTGTGGCGACCCCTAACGGGACGAGCCAAAAGGAAAATAAGAAGAATTGCTGACTGTATCCACTGGAGACACACAATCCCGACACTGTTGGACTGTTAAAAATTTTTAATAATTGATTAAATCAATGAAAACGCAGTGCTCTAGTGTGGGATTAGGGTTATGTCAAATGATCCCTTTAGATTAGAATTGATTAATGAGATTAGATATTGGTAACTCCGGTAGAAAAAGATGCTTTTCATTAAAGTGGTTTGAAAATCACAAGAATTCCCAGATGGCCACTTTTAGCTAAATGGGCAGGATGTTGGTTAATGTTGTGGAACTTTTGTGATTATGCTAATGATGATAATGACATTTAAACAGACTAATAGTCCCTTCTGCTTCAGATGACAGAAGGCTGTTTTTTTTTTTAGTGTGTGTTGGTCTGTGATTGATTTGATGAAACGCTCAACCATAACTGTTTCTGTGTTGTAGTGTTCTCTTGTAGTCACAAGTTTGTCCTCCAATGGTTCGTCTGCCACAGTTGTGGTCAAAACTTGCTTTCACTCCATCATCTTTGCAAAAAAGTGGGAAATTTGTTCTATTGTTGTTTGTATGAGATCGATTAGGCTCACAATCAAAGGTTTTCATAATTATTCCTTAGCTGTAACTGGTCAACAACAAGCTGATGATACCCTGGACATACATTATATCGGCAAAAGTGTTCACTCACCCATCCAACTAATTGAAATAAAGTGTTCCAATCGCTTCAGTGGTCACAAGTGTAAAGAAATCAAGCACCTAGGCATGCAGACTCTTATTACAAATATTTGTGAAATAATGAGTCACTCTCAGTAGTGCAGTGAATTCCAATGTGGAACAGTGATAGATTATAACCTGCGCAACAAGTCTGTCATCCATCCATCCATTTTTCTACCGCATTTCCGGGTCACGTCGCAGGGGAAGTAGCTTCAGCAGGGATACCCAGACTTCCCTTTCCCCAGCCATTTCTTGCAGCTCTTCCGCAGGGATCCCGAGGCGGTCCCAACCCAGCCAAGAGACATAGTCTCTCCACCATGACCTGGGTCGTCCCCGGGGTCTCTTTCCGGTAAAACACCAGGAAATTCATTTGGGCCGCTTGTATCCAGGATCTTGTTCTTTCGGTCATGACCCACAGCTAGTGTCCATAGATGAGGGTAGGAACGTAGACTGGTAAATTGGGAGCTTTGCCTTTCGACTTGGCTCCCTCCCGACTCACAACATCCCAAGTTGAGGTCAGCAGCGCCCCATCCCCACTATACAGAGTATTGACGGTGCACTGCTTCCCCCTCCTGAGATGCCAGACAGTGGACCACAATTTCCTTGAAGCCATCCTGAAGTCGTTCTCCATGGCCTCACCAAACTCCTCCTCGGTTTTTGCCTCAGTGACCACTGAAGCTGCATTCTGCTTGGCCGGTACCTATCAGCTGCCTCGGGAGTCCCACAGTCCAAAAATGCCCGATAGGACTCCTTCTTCAGCTTGACAGCATCCCTCACTGTTTGTGTCCACAAACGTGTTTGCGGGTTGCCGCCACGACAGGCACCAACTACTTTACGGCCACAGCTCTCGACCTCACGCACCAACTCGGGCTCCTTCCCTGCCAAAGAGGTGACATTCCATCTTCGTTAGTTTCTGTAGCCGGGGATCAGATCGCCAAGACCTTTGACCATCGCCCAGCTCACATCGCAACCGACCCGTATGACCCCTCTCACAGGAGGTGATCCCACGTTACCCTTTCAGGAAATACCAGGCAGGAATCACAAAATCAGGCACTCACCTTCGAGCCCCACTTCCAGGCCTGGCTCCAGAGGGGGGTATCCGGTGACTCGCATGCGGGCAAGAGAAACCAAGTTCCAATTTTTGTACTCGTCATAGGGGTTTTGGAGTCGTACTTTGTCTGGTCCCTCACCTCTGACCTTTTTCCCATGAGTGATCCCACCAGGGGCATGAAGCCCCAGACAATTTAGCTCCTAGGATAAATGGGACACACAAACCCCTCCACCACAATTAGGTAACGGCTCGAGGAGGGGGCAACAAGTCCAGTCATGAAATTTCCTCGCTCCTAAATATTCAGTAGTTGACTCTCAGCTGTATGATAAGAATGTGGAAGGGTTTTGGAATGACAGTTACTTACCCACAAAACAGTAGGCCAGTTAAACTGATGGAGCGGGATCAGCAGATACTGAGTGTTATTGTGTGAAGCGGTCGGGAACTATCTGCAGAGTCAGTCAGACCTCTAAACTTACTCGTCTTCAGAATAGCTCAACAATACAGAGAGAGCTTCATGCAATGGGTTTTCAGAGTGACCAGCCAGACCATACCAACTGCAATTCAAAGCAGTGGTGTAAAGCACGGCGCCATTGGAGTCTAGAGCAGTGGAGATGCATTCTCTGGAATGACGAATCACGCGTCTCCATCCAGCAATCTGATGCCAGTTGCCAGGAGAATGGTAATTGTCTGACAGCATTTTGCTGAGTATAAAATTTGGTGGAGGGGGTGTGGTGTGAGGTTTTCATGGTTAATGGGAATGTACACCAATTAAATTCTTTTGGTCTTCAGTGACACACAAACTCTCTTATATTTTTAATTTTACGATTCCACTTTCCCCAGGATGGGGTGGGGCTCTGGCATTGGTCCCTGCAGCCCCTGCCAGGTGGCTAGTTGCCAGGTTCATCAGTGATGCTGGCGGACCACCCTGGGTCCCTTGGTGTGGGACGTGTCTTGCCCACCAGGTTGCTTTCGGGTGGAGCCCTGGGTTCCATCCCACCCTTCGATTGATTGGGTGGGGTCCTCAGCTTCTGCAGATACAGCAATTGCAAGACACATCTGCCAGTCTTTGTGCATGTAACAGATTGTCAATTTACTTGAATGTGTCCATAGGCACACAATCTTGGAAGCCTTTCACTGGGTGTGGGGTCACCCACTTATTATGACCAATAACTAATGAACATGCGGATTGCTTGAGTTTCACCTCACTTATACGCTCATCCTATAGACTTTTAATTCCACCATACTTCAGTTGCTTGGTTCACAACCATTGTTCGGGTGCTTCTTCTATTGTCCTTGTCCTAGTCTATCTTGTACTGTCCTACCCTCTCAGGGTGTAGCACTACACCCCCATGCAATACTCATATTTAATATTTCATTGTTGTTGTAGGTATACATTGACTTACTTTTCTCATCGTGTTTAGACTTCTTGCTTTGTCTTTTGTCTTCATTTGTCACTCACTGGTCTATAAACTTTGGTCTGTTTGACTGATCAACTCTGAATCTCAATTAACTTGAATTATAAAATTAAGAGACCACAGGAGAAGCTTGACTACTCCACTTGGACACGGAAAAAGTGTTCTAGTATAAAAGGGATACAGATCCTCCATTCAGCTACTAACCCTGCAGCCGAACAGGACAAAAAATAATAATAAAAAAAAAACATTACCATGACAAATCATTAGCCAAGACTAGGGTTGGCTAAAAGCGTTATTAGTTGGTGGTGATGTGAAAATCCATCCATTCATCCATTTTCTGAACAGCTTTGAACACAAACTTTTTTCACTTTCGAGTCAACCCACAAGTTGAGAATTACTAAGACTAGACTAAGCTGAAAGGAAAAGAAGAGACTATGTGACTGAGAGCCCATGTGACTGATAACCATGGGTGTTTTATTTTATTGTGCTTTTACATATTTCCATTTTTGTGCAGTGTTTCAATTTACTTTATTTTACCCAAGCAATGTTAGAAATACATTTCCAATCACAGACTCTAATTATGGTTTTTGAAATGTATACAGTGGAACCTTGATAAAAATGACTAATTGGGATGGAGGGTCATCCAAAATAGCTGATTACCTGTTACATCGAAGCATTTTTTTCTAAGGTCATATCCACCCTTATTACTGTACCGTACGTATTTTTTGGGGTTTGGTTGTGTTTTTTTTTTTTTTGTGGAGTAAAACATCCAGTCCAATACAAAGTTATCCATCCATTTTCGGAGCCACTTATCCTCACAAGGGTCACGGGACTGCTGGAGCCAATTTCAGCTGTCATCGGGCAGGAGGCAGGGTACACCCTAAACTGGTTGCCAGCCACACACAGGGCACACGGAGACAGGCAACAGTCACACTCACAATTACACCTAGGGGCAATTTAGAGTGTCCACTTATTGCACGTTTTTGGGATGTGGGAAGAAACCGGAGTGCCCGGAGAAAACCCACACAGGCATGGGAAGAACATCCAAACTCCAAACAGACAAGGCCGAGATTTGAATCCCAGTCCTCATAACTGTGAGGCCAATGCTCTGCAGCTGCAATAGCATGCTGCCCTACAAAGTTATTGTAAATAAATATAAAAAAACCTTTGAAATGTCTGAAACACATTTCATTCAAGTGTGTTTGGTCACAGTGACACTGTTGCCATACAGTACTCATCATAGGCGAGTTGCTTTCATGACGCGCAAGTAATTAGTGTGCTTTGTAGTTCAATATCCGGTGCCAAAGGCAAAATAAACTTTGTACCAAAAATGGTATCTCTCTCTCTCACTCGCAGGGCCATGTAGGTTTGAATTTTTTTTCTCGCCTGATTTAAAAAACAAAAAAAACCTTTCTTAAAAATGCATTTAGTTTTTACTTGCTTGTTGTTGACAAATATTTACAGTTGTTTGTTGATGGGAAACATTCAAGTGTGACAAATATGCAAAAAGAATAATTACGACGGGGGCAAATATTTTTTCACAAAACTCAAAACTATATACATGGGAAAAGATCTCCGTGCCGTTGCGGCGACGTTGCAGGGCTATTTGTTTTCCATGTGACGTTGCCTTGGCAAGAAATATCTTGGTATTCTGCCATGCCAAGTCGCCACGACAGTCACACCGACGTCGCTGCCAGAGAGAGACATATAAAATTAAGTTCATTTTTCTTGAGAATGACCACTGGTGAAGCATTTCCAGTCAAGGTACCACAGAACATCGCGTTGCAAAGGTCACGACCTCCTGTTATATGGGAGATTGCAGTGGAGTGAAAGTTTAAGCAGTGTGAACATCAAAGAAATAATATCATAGTATGTTGCCACTCCTTTGCATCCAAAGAAGCTGAGGAGTCATCTAATCAAGCCGCAGGACACGTCCAATTGGAAGAAAAATTAGAACAGATGAGGGACCTCATAACTCATCCAGAATGGAAAGGCCTCAGGTTACCAATTGGCAGCCACATGATCAGATGATGGGAAATAGGTCCTGAATAATGGTAAACATACGCAGTCTGTACTTCTTGATTTTCTTAATGATTAATTAATGTGAAAAAGCTGCAAATAAGTATTTGAACACCTGAGAAAACCAAAGTTAATATTTGGTACAGTAACCTTTGTTTGCAATTACTGAAGTCAAACGTCTCCTGTAGTTGTTGACCAGGTTTGCACACACTGCAGGAGAGATTTTGGCCCACTCCTCCACACAGGTCTTCTTTAGATCAGACAGGTATCTGGGCTGTCGCTGAGAAACACAGAGTTTCAGCTCCCTCCAAAGATTTTCTTTTGGGTTAAGGTCAGGAGACTGCCTAGGCCACGCCAGAACCTTGATATGGTTCTTACGGAGCCACTCCTTGGTTTTCCTGGCTGTGTGCTTCGGGTCATTGTCATGTTGAAAGACCCGGTCACGACCCATCTTCAATACTCTGACTGAGGGAAACAGGTTGTTCCCCAAAATCTCACAATATATGGCCGCAGTCATCCTCTCCTTAATATAGTGCAGTCATCCTATCCCATGTGCAGGAAAACACCCCCAAAGCATGATGCTAACACCCCCATGCTTCACAGTAGGGATGGTGTTCTTGGGATGGAACTCATCATTCATCTTCCTCCAAACACGGTTCATAGAATAATGACCAAAAAGTTCAATTTTCGGTCTCATCTGACCACAAAACCTTCTCCCATGGAAAACTTAAGATGGGCCTTGACATGTCGTGGTTTAACCAGGGGAGCCTTCAGTGCCATGCATGATTTCAAACCATGACGTCTTAGTGTATTACCAACAGCCACCTTAGAAACAGTGGTCTCACCTCTTTTCAGGTCATTGACGAAGTCCTGCCGTGTAGTCCTGGGCTGATTCCTCACCTTTCTAAGGATCATTGAGACCCCACGACGTGATATCTTATATGGGGCTTCACTCCGATTGAGACTGACCGTCGTGTTTAGCTTATTCCATTTTCTAATGATTGCTCCAAAAGTGGACCTTTTTTCACCAAGTTGCTTCACAATTTCTCTGAAGCCCTTTTCAGGCCTGTGGAATTGTACAATTTTGTCTCTGGACAGCTCTTTGGTCTTGGCCATGTTACAACTTTGAGTCTTACTGATTGTATGGAGTGGACAGGTGTCTTTATGCAACTAACGACCTCACACAGGTGCATCTGATTCAGGATAATACATGGAGTGGAGGTGGAGGTTTAAAGGTGGACTAACAGGTCTCTGAGGGTCAAAATTCTCGCTGATAGACAAGTGTTCAAATACTTATTTGCGTCTGTATCACACAAGTAAATGGTTAAAAAATCATACTGTACATTGTGATATCTGGATTTTTCTTTTTAGATTATCTCTCTCACAGTAGACTTGCGTTAACAATGAAAATTTCAAACCCCTCCCTGATTTCTAAGTGGTAGAACTTGCAATACAGCAGGGTGTTCAAATACTTATTTTTTTTTTACTCTATAGAGTACACATTGTACATCAGTTGTTTCACAATGTTTCGTCAGAGCAAGCTGTTTCCAGGTTTTTTATTTTTATTTTTTGGTTACTGTTTGTCACAGTGAAATGCTGTTATTTTGTTACTTTATTTAACACCAAGTCAACACATGGTAGCTCGGGAAATTGTTAGGTTCTATGTGCAGTATATTATGGCAATAGAATGTGTGTATTAGTAAGGTTGGTTCCCTGGTAGAAACAGAAATTTAATTGTCTTGAGCTCAAAAACTTTGAGGAAACCCTAGTCTTAAGTTTTCTCCCAAATTTGCATGTTCTTTCTATGCTGTCATTGGCCAAAAAGAAAGTTGTAGACTCGAAATTACGCATTGTGTGAATGGTACTCTGTCCTTTCATGTTAGTCCTGTGATTGACTGGTGATAAGTGGGTGGTGGGACTCAAGTAGTTCGAGTGGTTGTTTCTTAAAGGGGAAATCCACTGGTTGCATTAACAATGTATCCAATAGATCATGTAATATGTACTCTATTTTGACAATGTGATGTTAAATCCTCTCTCATTTGATAATATTTTGAGAAGATTTTTATAGACAATTACGAATTTTTCAGGGACGCTGCCATTTTCACAGGCCACATGACCTACGTGCGCGGATGTGACGTGTTACATGCCGCAACAAAGGCTCGATTACATGGGACACCGTTTATGCCCAGCGCTGATTTATCCTCATCTGATGAAGAAATAGCATTTCCGGTTGATACGGAAGACAGAGGAATACCTCCCATACACAGCCGTGAGCGGCACAGCCGTGAGTGGCTGAGCTGCTCACGCCGCCACGGGCCTTGTAACTAGTTAGCATGCCGGAGTCTCATTCGTTATCGGAATTAACCAGGACCCGGCACGGCAGCGGCTGCAGGACAGCGCGCTGTACGAGTGAGCTCTCTACCGGCAGCCCGGTCCCGTGTATGCACGGGACGGAGGATGCGCGCGTGTAGGTTTCATGCGGGAGGTATCAGAAAAGTTACCACAAGGATAACAGGCTTGTGGCGGCGAAGCTTTCATAGCAGCGTCGCTTTTTGATCCTTTGATGTCGGCTCTTCCTCCACAATGCGGAGGAAAAAGGCGTGAGAGACACCTGTTATGCGGGGAACAGACACCCCCAAGCCGGCTTGCTGGCTCCAGTACAGCCGTGAGTGGCATCGCTCACGGCTGTGTATGGAAGTATTCGTCCGTCTTCCCAATCAACCGAGTGGCCGAGCCGCTCACAGCTGTGTATGGAAGTATTCCTCCGTCTTCCCAATCTACCGATACTGCTATTTCTTCATCAGACGAGGATAAATCCAAGAAATCAGCGCTGGGCATAAATGGTGTCCCATGTAATTGAGCCATTATAGTGGCACCGTACATGTTACATCTGCGCACTTAGGTCACGTGACTCACGAAAAATGGTAGTTCCAGCAGTTTCATACATGGAGGATATGAAACCATTTTTTAGGTTAGTTTTGTTTTTTGCTTAGTTTCTTGTGTGTACGCGTGTGCGTGCGTGTTTGTATGTGTGTGTGTGTACGCTACGTCTCTATCTGTAAACATCACTGTTGTATAATAGAGTGGAAGAAGGAATATATTACGCAATCCTACCCTATCCAAAGTTAATGTGTGTGTGCGCGTCTGTTGGAGGATAACATTGCGAAACAGCTGTTGTGGTGTTTCTAATTGATAGAATTCCTGTCCTAATGACATGTGACCCCAATACTGTTTGTGAGATTGTACTCTTGTTCTCTGAAATCCTTTTCCATGCCATCCTCCTCCCTTTGTCGTTTCTATCATCCTCCACATTTGCTATCTTTTATCCATGCAGTTGTGCCACTTTCATCCTGTTATGTCCTCCTGTATTATTGTACAAAAAAAAGATAAGAAGACTGAACTGGAGGGGAAAGGTGGTGTGTGGAGGAGTCCATCAAGCCCAAACTTCCACAGCTAAAATTAGAGATTGTGAGGAATCCTGTTCTAGCTGATCGGAGACATCAACGATTATGAAACATACATGGTGCTGAACTTTCAGGAAACATGTGATTATCTTTGAAGACAGTGAAGACAGAGCTTCAGTGTGAATATCATAATGATTTTTATTTTGTCAGAAACAAGGACTTTGTCACTGGTACTTGGAGCCCCTCTAGTACGACAACAGACAACTATTTGACACTAAATACTTTTGAGACAATATTAAATGTTACTTATCTCGGTAGGGAAACACCATTCAATCGAGTGTTTCTTGTTTTATTAGTTCGAAACACCAAATTAAATCTCCCATGTCAGGTTATTTGGTTAATTGGTTGGTTCTTTTCTGTCATTCCTACAATATTTTATACTAAAAATTAAGAGGCATTGTGCATGTTGTCAAAACATTTATTCGAAAAAAAAAATACCATTTGCTCCAAAAAGTCAGCATATGCCCTGCTCAAATTCACCAAAATCGTGTTAGACTAGCAGTCTACTTTGTGCCAGTGTTTAGATGTGGTCTAAGGAAGTCTAAATTTGGTTGGGTTTTTTTCTCCATCAAATCCACTCTCTGCAGAATGTCACAAGACCCAACCCAGAATGCATAATAGCTGACGTCCTGTGTATGCTATGCTAACGAGCATGACTTGGATTGATGACAAGTTTGTTTGAGGCCGAACTTGCTAAAACTAACTTTTATACTTTAGCATTAGGCAATACGGTGGCACAACTGTAGAGCCTTGGCCTCGCAGTTCATAGGACTGGGGTTCAAATCATGGCCCCGCCTGTATAGATTTTGCATGTTCTCCCTGTCCCTGCGTGGTTTTTCTCTGAAGTTCAGGTCATGGTGGCAGTACCTTGAGCAGGGAAGCTCATACTTCCCTCTCCCCAGGTACTTAATCCATCTCTTCTTGACCCCAAGACAGTCTCTCCAGCATGTACTGGATTTTCCCCAGGGTCTCCTCGCAGTAAGATATACCCGGAACACCTCACCAGGGACATCCTAAACTGAAGACCAAACCACCTCATCTGGCTCCTCTGTGGAGGAGCCATTCCTGCATAACCAAGATTCTCACCCAACTCTCAGGGAGATCTCTGACACCCTAAGCAGGAAACTCTTTTCTGGTACTTGTATCCGGGATCTTGTTCTTTTGGTTATGAACCACAGCTGGTGACCATACTTGAGTGTAGGAATGTAGATCAGGCAGGAAATTGTGAGCTTCATCTTTTGGCTTAGCTCCTTCTTCACCACAAAGGACTGATACAAAGTCTGCATCATTGCAGATGGTCCACCACGATAAGGTGGTGATCTATTTTCATCTTGGGGGCTCTGTGGTGACATCTGGTTTCAAAAAAGATTGTGCTGTGAAATGGTCTCGTTCCCTATTTACACAAGCAAGGAAGAAGTGCTTTTACCTAGTTTGCCGAATACGGAACTCGGTAGTATCTGTATGCAACGCCCAGATTGGTGCAGAAAATTGCACGAAAATCAGGATCCACCCGCGTTTGTGCCCCACTTTAGATGTGCTGTCTATGAAAAATAAAGCCGTGACAACCCATTACTCTTTGGAATGGGTGAGGCACTAACATTGAAACAACAGCCGATTAACATACAATTTGTTTTGAAATGTCCACTGGCCAGATTAGTACACATGCCCAGAAGTACTTAACACAAATGCACAGTAATAAACACAATTATCAACATATGAGCCTGTTATACAAAGGTAAACTTCCCACCCAAACAAAAGACAAAACATTTTTTAATGTAATTGGTGCTAACAACATGAGATATACTAACACAATTCTACATATTTTCCATTTACCCATTGGACAAACTCTACAGAATATTTAGGAGTACAAACTGTTTTTCCAAACTTTATACAACGGCAAAACACTCCAGGAAAACTAAGAGTTTGTGAGATTTCAAATGATAAGTAATTAAACTGTTTCCTCAGTGAAAAACCGTTCATCTGTGGAACCTGCTGAATGTGTCATTTAAGTTGCAATTAACCATGGTCCACTGAAAACAAGCTTAAAAAGGGAATGCAAGACAAGATTGTAATAGCTTCTGTTTGGGTTCGGCTGTTAAGGAGGATCAGGGTCCAGTTACTACACACACATACACAGAGGGGAAGGGACAGCTCATATGAAGAGATCTGACAGGTCCAGTCCATGTTACAGTAGCCCCAAAACACAGACTAATCACTTTATACCCAGTTAAGACGTACTTTAGTTGCGAAATTAAAACCATCACTCTCTTTCCACAAATCTATTCATTTTCAGGATTTTCCTGTAAGAATATCTTAGCTTTTGTTTTGAAAACCTGTGACTTAATATTTATATAGTGTGTTTGTGTGTGTATGCGTGTGCATGTGTGTGTATGCGTGCGCATGGTAGGTGAATCAGGAGAATGTGGTGAAGGTAGGCCACAGACAGGTGGTCAACATGATCCGTCAGGGTGGGAACCGCCTCTTGATCAAGGTGGTGACAGTAAGCCGGAATCTGGACCCTGAGGACACAGCACGTAAAAAAGGTAGAATCCTACCAAATACAACAGCCGAATCAATCGAGTGTTCCAAAAAAAAGGGTGGGGGGAGACAATAGATAATATAAATTTTGTGAATGAAATGTTCTTTTACTGAAAATGTATTGTGAGACAAATCAACCCAAGAATTGTAGACTATAATCCATTCACATATGTGAATATCACAGCTGGTACCTGCGCTAACAACTGTATGTGTATATTAACCTCCCCCAACACACAGCTCCTCCACCACCAAAGAGAGCTCCCACTACTGCCCTGTCAATGCGCTCCAAGTCAATGACCTCTGAACTAGAGGAACTGGGTAAGAGCATTCCCAATTTCCTTTGACTCCAGGTGGCCTGTGGTTGGGAAGCTAGTGTGTAACAATGCCTCTCTTTTTGCCTTTGCCTTATTCTAATTGATTAAAGTGGATAAAGGTAAGCATTTTATGCTGCACAACGCTTTGCTGCCCATCTGGCAATTCGTATTTGTCCGCCAGCTTGCAGCAGCCAAATGAATTTTTAGTTGGAGATGGTGCTAAGTTTCCATCTACTACTGTATATTTTAATTTTTTTGGCTTCTCCATTCTCATTTCCTGTCTGCTCTTGCCATAATCCATTACAGCTGCTGTGGCTTCAACAAACCAACGCATAAAAAGTCGTTCGTTTGATATGAGTGTATTTATTTGTCTGTTGGTTATTTGTATCTGTATCAATGCGCATCACCTCAGTGTAGTCTTATCTTTGCATAAATATGTTGCGGTTTCCATCATGCTGAGATGTGTCCAAGGGGATAATAAGAAAGAAAGGAATGAAGGTGATAAGAGAGGGAAGGATAAAAAGGCATGGAGAAAGAGACAGAAGATAATAAGGTGGAATGAAAATATGCAGTTACTCGGGTGACAGGCAGAAGTGGAGCCAAATTACCAGCAATGTAACCCATATTAAAAACGTCATGAGGAAAAGAATTCATATCCTCAATAGTTTTTTTAAAGACTCCATCCGAAATTTACTACATGAGAGGTACTTTTTTTTATATGTGTTGAAGTGAGCTTTTGTTGAAATTTATTTAAGAGTTCCACCTCTAAGACCAACACACATCTCAAGCCATCATGCTGTGGACCAGCTACCTGAAATGTATATGTTGCCTCCATTTTTTGTGCTATCACCCCCGAAGCCAAACGGTCAAAGTAAATCTGCCAGTCTTGTTATTGCATCCTTTCTCAAAACAGCACATTATTACTGCACACACTTGGCGCCACCATCATTAATTGCATTACTGTGCCAAATGTCAAAGCTGTGAGCAAAGAGCAGAGAAAGGGGTGAAGGGTGAATGAATAAATGGCGAGGGAGTCGACTGACTTTTACAGAAAAAAATGCTGATGGGAAAATAAATGTGGTCAGCATCTTTTCTTTTCAAAGCTGCTGATTTTACATGGTTACATTCCATTTGCTTAATAGTGCTGCTTTGTAGGAGTGCAAAGTGTTGTGCCTGGTGATGATAATTACATTTCTCAAGATACACTGCATGAATTAATTAGAATGAAAGACAAGTATAGAAACACAATTTGAATGATGACTAACAAATGTATAAATATGTTTTCCAAAGAAATGGGGTCTGTCTTGTATTCACAAGACTGAACAATGTTTTTCTGTCACCCCCTAAGCTACTCTAAGGAAAAAGAAAGGTGGTAAGTTATTTTAGGCATGCTAACATTATGATGAATATATTGTCATTTACTCCATCTTTCTGAGATGAACTAATGTTTTTTTATTATTGTGAGTGACTGACTTCGGTCAGGTCAAACAATTTCATTCCTATAAAATAATGTTAAAGATTTACAGTTCTATACAGTTGTTGTCTTTCTCAGTCACTGCATGATTTGATTTTGTAACTTCAAAACATGTTCAAGTTTTTCCGTTCATTTATCGCACTTGCTATATAGCAATGCATTGTTTGTTGTTCTTTTGAACTCATTTGTTTCAGGGAGATATTGGACTGTTGGAATGTTTGAATGGTGCTTCACAAAAATTGTTTCCCAAATCTTTGATGAAGGATGACTCAGAATTTTCTTTTGTAATCCTAAAAGCATAAGGCTGTCCAAAACATGTCATGCTGAGCAATGTAAAGTTTGGTTGTGTCTCTACATTAGCAAAAAAAAAAAAAAAGTCAATGTTTGTTAATTAGGTCTGACCTAAAAAAATCTGCTGTCATTACTTTTTCTTCATGGGTGCTTTTCTTCTATCCTTGTGTAACAATGTAGGCTTATGCATGTGTTTGTGACTGGGTACAATATGTATGTGTGTGTGTGTGTGTGTGTGTGTGTGTGGTGTGTGTGTGTGTGTGTGTGTGTGGTGTGTGTGTGTGTGTGTGTGTGTGTGTGTGTGTGTGTGTGTGCGTGCGTGCGTGCGTGCGTGCGTGCTTGCATGAGGTGAAAGATTTATTCCAAGAAATGTTTCAATCACAGATGGGTTTCCAGGGCAACAGTGTTATGTGTTTTCTGATATGATGTTGCTGTCGTCCAATTGGGAGACGTCTTCCAGAGAAAGGAAATGTTTATCAGTGTCTGTGCACGTTTGTATGTGCGACTGCAATAACTGTAGTAAAGGAGTTAAGGTCATTGATGCTCCTTTCCTCCCCTTTCCTTCCCTCCCCCATTCCTCTCCCCTGTATGTAGATACTCAGAAGAAGAGGATTGTTTTCCGAGTCACTCTAAGTAATCACACCCCATAATGCATGGAAATTTTGACATACTAAAAAGAGACAGACAGGGAGGTGATCTGAGGCTAGCTCGTGGCTAGCATGTAGCTTCTACATAGGTGGGCTCATTCGAATGGCATCATCGTAAAGGGGAGTTCAGACCAGACAAGACCATGTTGGAGACTCAACAACAAATGACAGAGAGACCAGACACGGCATACTTGACAGATGAACATTGAATCCTCAATTTGGTATCGACTGAGAACAACCCTGATACTTAGATGATGCTATTGAGTCAGCTGCTTGGAAAGAGTTTGCACGGCTTCCAAGGCTTGACAGACCCAAAACATTCCATCTCAGCCCACTTGCTCCCCCTGTAGTATGTTTAAGTGTTTTCTGTTGCAGTTTCATCCGTGACTGAGCGTGGAGGGAAGGATCTTATGAAAAATGAGCTTGCATTTTCTTTGACTCATGAGATCCTTATTGAAGCTGTGCCAAACAAATGCTTTTTTGGGTTGTACATTATGAATTTTTGGGGGTTTTTGCAGATAAAGTTGAAGAGATGACGCATGCCCAGAAGACATCGCCAATGGATATGAAGATCGCAACAATCAAGCCACGGCCATCAAGTCGCTGCTTGGTTACACCCACTGAACTAAATGTAAGGTAACATAACTAAAGTCACCGTGAAGTGTTTTTTAAAACTGAAATTATAAGCGACCCAATTCTAGAAAAAATGTGTTGAGGAGGTTGAGACAAATCACATGTTTTATAATATTTGGCTATACAAAAAGGCCAGTTGTTTTTGTGCAGGTTCCAAAATCATCACTCGCCAGTCGCCAAACACAGCTAAACCATCCATTTAGCGAGTTAATTTCACCATGTGGCGAGTGAATATTTGCACCCACTTACGCAAACACAGGGTACATGTGCAAATCATAGTGGATCTGCATGTCCTGGAGCCAGTAATATTAGACAAGGGCGTATCCTACTAGGAAAGTGCATAGGACTCCTGTAACGCTGATCTTTGTTATCATCTTTGTGCACAGTCCCTCAATCTAACATGTTGGGATGTGTCTGACAACAGCCAATCAGAGTTGTCCTTTTCCTGTTCCAATTCTGTTTACAAGTAGCAGGGGTAAACTCAAGCTGCGCCTCCTCGGCTGGCTCGTAGTCTTGCACTGTAGCAAGATCAAGGCACTTTCTGAGTTGGTGGGATCACATCCTTGCCCCGGCGGTGTTGGCAGCGGCAGTTATACTATAACTAGCTGATATGTAAGGTATTGTGATCCTCAGAAATGGACGACAATGTGTTCATTCATTTGAAGAATATATCACCCAAATGAAAATGTGGAAAGCAAAAAATACATAAATACAAATTTAAAAATGCGATTGCAGTCAGTACAGCCTGCCACTGTGTTGCCAGCGCAAGCAGCCTCAGCTGTTAGCCACTGCTAGCAGTGAGGTCAGCAGCAACAACAAATAATTGTGTCATCATATGTGAGGTGGTTTCTAAAATTTAAACATTTTTTTAGTCTGCATTGTTATTGTGTTATTTTGATTCTCAAAATAATCCAATAATACATCTGGCTCCCTATGGAAATTTGTCAAGCTCCTGATCTGTTCCACAGTCTGCTATTTAGGACCTCATTGGACCTGTTAAAAAGTATTTGAGCCCGTAATGAAATTCTGTCTATTCTTTTACTTTGCTGCAATGTTTCTTAAAATCTTCCGATAAATTTAACAATGTTTATCATGGCATACTCAATGCTTCTTTTGAAAGTCAAACTAATTCAGACAAGCGAGGCCAGCCATGAAGAGAAAGGCAAACCTGTCAAACCAGGTTTATTGGTTTACTGGGGACAGGTTTAGGTTACCTCTACTCTGTGCTGAAATTTTTTAAACTGTCTATATTCAGTCATGGTTGATAGCTAAATAAGAATACACTCTTTGCCGGTTCTCCTGAAGAGAAGCAATACTTTCATGATTGTTTGGCAGTTGAATCATTGTTGATCTCTTTAGGGAAAAGTGGAGAAACCTGAAATAGTCCCCCAACAGGGAAAATACAACTATCTCTCAGAATAATGCTCCATTACAATGGACCACTTACTATTACTATATAATCCATTCGCTTTATCATGCTGTTCATCATTGACACCATGAGACCCAAGGCAGGACCTAACAATTGAGCGGCAGTAGCTCACCAATCTGATGCTTTGAACAGTGGGACTCCGAGGGAAGAGGACATTTAGCATGGTCTCACCAGGTTAAAAAGAGATTCAGAGAAATTGGAAGAGTCACAGGAAGGCACAGAAGTGGACGAAATCTGAACTGTTTATGATAAAACACACAAAGCGACTGAAATGGGTATTTAACAGATTATCATTTTCCTCATTAATTATATTTCCAAAGGTGCTATTGACATGAACATTTCATCAGATGTTCGAAACAACTTAAGGAATCCACACATACAGAGAAAGTAGAACAAATGGGACCAGAAATTAAATTGTGTGTAACAATGTGAAATGACGGAAGAAATATAGGGTATGCCAACTGGTATTTATTTGCCATTTTGTGCTTGTCACGAAGACCATTATGTTTTCACAACAGTCTGCGATGATCTTGTGTCAACTTTCTTTACTTTTCTTGAGATGTGTCTTGACTCACACCTCGGCAGTGAGACCTTTTTGTAGGCCATCAGTTAGGACTGAACCAGATGAAATTCATTTGCACTGACAAGGGGCGGGATTTCTGTTTATTGGTAGCATTTCAGCGTTGTCTTGGCTTTCTTTTTTTGTACCTACTTTTATGTGTTCAATAGTTCTTTCTTGTCATTTCAAATTTTTATACAAAGATTTCTGAGCTTAGAGGTAATTTTCACACAATCACACCTTTGAAAGTACATTGAGTAAATCGTAACAGTAAATACTTATTTTAGCCACTGAGTGTGCGTGTGTATGTGTGTGTCTGTGAGAGAGAGAGAGAGAGAGAGAGAGTGAAAGACAGCGATACGGTGAACGATCAGTTAGCATGTCATGGATGGTAAATTAATTGAAAAATCCAAATTGTCTTCGGTTATGATTGAGAATGGTAGCTTGTTTATATGTGCCCTGCTCATTTAGTCATACTTTCCTCCAGTGTATTTGCCTTTTGCGTGGACAAAAAGATCCTACATCTGTAAAATCATTTCCAGAGGGATAAAGATTACAGCATGTTTTGAAATTGAACATATTTATATTCCTCTGTATGTCATGAACAATATTCACATTTGCAGTCCATGTACCATGATCGCCAGGGAGTAGCAGTGGTTCCACCCACTGTGCCAGGGGCCTTTTTGGGGTTACCAGAGAAGAGCATGCTCAAGAAGCAAAAGTCTATAGGTATGTGTATGTGGGTATGTAATCGGTAAACCTTGTGAAAGGGAACCTGTATAGTTGTAGTAAATTGCTCCTTTAGTTTCATGTCATATTATATTGATGCCTGGAGGACTTGGGGTGTTGTAATTATTGATTAATTTGAATGGGGAAGTCTGCAAAAACAACTAACCATCTATAATACTGTAGGTCATTAAGATGAAGAGTCATCATCATTGTTAAGCCACTGGGTTGCAAGTGAGCACAATTTTATGAATGACTTTGTGACTAACAATACTCTAATTACAGCAAAATTTAAGGAAATCATTTGATGTAACATTCTTTGGAAATTGATCTAAGTTTAAAAACTGATCAGTTGCAAGATGAGAACATCTTCGGTAAAAAAGATATGGACGCACATATCCGTTTGTTAATCTTCTTGTTTTCCTTTCGGCATGTCCCATTAGGGGATGCTACAGCGAGTCATCTTTTTCCATCTTAGCCTATCTCCTGCATCTTCCTCTCTAACCCCAACTGCCCTCATGTCTTCCCTCACCACATCCATAAACCTTTTTGGTCTTCCTTTCGCTCTTTTGCCTGGCAGCTCCATCCTCAGCACCCTTACACCAATATACTCACTCTCTCGCCTCTGAACATGTCCAAACCATCAAGTCTGCTCTCTCGAATCTTGTCTCCAAAACATCCAACTTTGGCTGTCTGTCTAATGAGCTCATTTCTAATCCTATCCAACATGCTCACTCCGAGCGAGAACCTCAACATCTACATCTCTGCTACCTCCAGTTCTGCTTCCTGTTGTTTCTTCAGTGCCACCGTCTCAAATCCATACATCATGGCCGGTCTCACCACTGGTTTGTAAACTTTGCCCTTCATCCTCGCAGAGACTCTTCTGTCACATAGAACACCAGACACCTTCCGCCAGCTGTTCCAACCAGCTTGGACCCGTTTCTTCACTTCCTTACCACACTCACCATTGCGCTGGATTGTTGACCCTAAATATTTGAAGTCCTCCACCCTCGCTATCTCTTCTCCCTGTAGCCTCACTCTTCCCCCTCCACCACTCTCATTCAGGCACATGTATTCTGTTTTACTTTGGCTAATCTTCCTTCCTCTCCTTTCCAGTGCATGTCTCAATCTTTCTAATTCCAGTCTAACCTCATCTGTCAGCCTATCGATTACCACTGCAAACAGGAAGGGGCTCAGAGCTGATCCCTGATGCAGTCCCACCTTCACCATAAATTCTTCTGTCACACCGAAGGCACACCTCACCATTGTTCTGCTGCCATTATACATGTCCTGTACTATTTTAACATACTTCTCTGCCATACCAGACTTAGGCATGCAGTACCACAGTTCCTCTCTTGGTACTCTGTCATAGGCTTTCTCTAGATCCACAAAGATACCTTCTGACCTTCTCTGTACTTTTCCACTAGCATCCTCAAGGCAAATAATGCATCTGTGGTACTCTCTCTAGGCATTAAACCATACTGTTGCTCGCAGATACTTCTGTCCTGAGTCTAGCCTCCACTACTTTTTCCCATAACTTCATTGTGTGGCTCATTAAGTTTATTCCTCTATAATTCCCACAGCTCTGAACATCACCTTTGTTCTTAAAAATGGGAACTAGAACACCTTTCCTCCATTCTTCAGGCATCTTTTCGCCCACTAGTATTCTGTTGAATAAGTTGGTCAAAAACTCCAATTCAACATATGTAAATATGTTGAGTTTTTGATCCTTTTTCCACAAATTGATTAATATTCACGTTTCCGTTTTGAGGTAAAATTATTTAGTTATTTTGAAGTAAAAATAATGCATTTAATTTCACTGAAAACAATTGTACAGATACAGTGAAGAAAGAAAGAAAAACAATTTGAACACCCTGCTATATTGCAAGTTCTCCCACTTAGATATCTTGGAGGGGTCTGAAATTTTCATCGTAGGTGCATGTCCACTGTGAGACTGTAATCCAGAAATCACAATGTATGACTTTTTAACAATTTACACCTGCAAATGAGTATTTGAACACCTGAGAAAACCAGTGTTAATATTTGGTACACTAGCGTTTGTTTGCAATTACAGAGGTCAAACATTTCCTGAAGTTGTTCACCAGGTTTGCGCACACTGCAGGAGGGATTTTGGCCCACTCCTCCTCACAGATCATCTCAATATCAGACAGGTTTCTGGGCTGTTGCTGAGAAACAGCTCTTTTTGAGAAAAATGGAGTTTCAGCTCCCTCCAAAGATTTTCTATTGGGTTTAGGTCTGGAGGCTGGCTAGCCCATGCCAGAATCTTGATATGCTTCGAACGAAGCCACTCCTTGGTTTTCTTGGCTGTATGCTTCAGGTCATTGTCATGTTGAAAGACCCAGCCACGACCCATCTTCAATATTCTGACTGATGGAAACAGGTTGTTCCCCAAAATGTCACAATACATGGCCGCAGTGATCCTCTCCTTAATACAGTGCAGTCATCCTATCCCATGTGCAGAAAAACACCCCGAAAGCATGATTGTATCACCCCCATGCTTCACAGTATGGATGGTGTTCTTGGGATGGAACTCATCAATTGTCTTCCTCCAAACACGGTTAGTGGAATTATGACCATTAAGTTCTATTTTGATCTCATCTGACCACAAAACATTCTCCCATGACTCCTATGTATCATCCAAATGGTCATTGGCAAACTTAAGATGGGCCTTGACATGTCGTGGTTTAAGCAGGGGAGCCTTCAGTGCCATGCATGATTTCAAACCATGACGTCTTAGTGTATTACCAACAGCCACCTTAGAAACAGTGGTCTCACCTCTTTTCAGGTCATTGACGAAGTCCTGCCGTGTAGTCCTGGGCTGATTCCTCACCTTTCTAAGGATCATTGAGACCCCACGACGTGATATCTTATATGGGGCTTCACTCCGATTGAGACTGACCGTCGTGTTTAGCTTATTCCATTTTCTAATGATTGCTCCAAAAGTGGACCTTTTTTCACCAAGTTGCTTCACAATTTCTCTGAAGCCCTTTTCAGGCCTGTGGAATTGTACAATTTTGTCTCTGGTGTCTTTGGACAGCTCTTTGGTCTTGGCCATGTTACAACTTTGAGTCTTACTGGTTGTATGAAGTGGACAGGTGTCTTTATGCAGCTAACAAGCTAACACAGGTGCATCTTATTCAGGATAATACATGGAGTGGAGGTGGACTTTTAAAGGCAGACTAACAGGTCTTTGAGGGTCAGAATTCTAGCTGATAGACAGGTGTTCAAGTACTTATTTTCAGCTGTATCAAACAAATAAATCCATCCATCCATTTTCTTTGCCGCTTATCCTCACAAGGGTTGTGGAGAGTTCTGGAGCCTTTCTCAGCTGTCAATGGGCAGGAGGGAGGGTACACCCTGAACTGGTTGCCAGGCAATCGTAGGGCACATGGAGAGAAACAGCCGCACTTACAATAACACGTAGGGCCAATTTAGAGTGTCCAATAAATGTTGCATGTTTTTGGGATGTGGGTGGAAACCGGGGTGCCCGGAGAAAACCCAGGCAGGAACAGGGAGAACGTGCAAACTCTACACAGGTGGGTACATGATATAACCCGGGACTTCAGAACTGTGAGGCCAACACTTTACCAGCCCATCCATCGTGCCGCTCACACAAATAAAGCCTTTAGAAAATCAGACATTTTTATTTCAGGATTTTTCTTTTTAGATTATCTCTCTCATAGCGGACATGCACCTACGATGAAAATTTCAGACCCCTCCATGATTTCTAAGTAGGAGAACTTGCAATATAGCAGGGTGTTCAAATACTTATTTTCTTCACTGCAAGTGTTGAGAAATTGGCTCACTGAATTGTTTAAACATATGGTGAAGGTAAAATCATAATTCCATGTTGGGCCATTCATGGCACGAGTACATTTGTGGCCAAACTTTTACTTTTTTTCAACAACATTCTATTCTAATGTATATTTTCTTTCTGCTGGATATCTTCTAGGTACAGCAGAGGAGGAAAAACAGGGATTCCTTACGCCTCCTCTACTTAAATTTTCCCGCAGCCTCTCAATGCCAGATACTTCAGAGGATATCCCTCCTCCCCCAGCTATTTCACCCCCATCACCACCTGCCTTCAACTCGCCCACTGGTTCAACCCCCAAGAGTTACGGTAGCACAAGACCCACCTTTGCCCAGAACTCATCTAACGCAGTGACGACTATTAGTAGAACCACAGATGTTGGTACATTGAGGCGGGGCTACCACAGACAGAGTTCAGAGCATTTTGAAAGCCCACGTAGTCGTGGGCGCACACCAGTACCCGAAAACCCGTACTCTGAAGTAGGCAATAAAAATTTGTATGTGCCAGCAAAACCAGCCCGAAGGAAGGGGATGCTAGTAAAACAGTCAAATGTCGAGGATAGTCCAGAAAAAACATGTCATATGCCAGAAAGCCCCTCGGGCCCAGTTTCCATTCTGACTACACCTGTTGAGCGAACATGCTCATCCATCCCCATTCCTACCATCATTGTCAAGGAACCATCCACTAGCAGCAGTGGCAAGAGCAGCCAGGGTAGCAGTATGGAGATTGAGCCCACCACTCCGGAACACCCATCACTAATGCCAACTGTGGGTGGAAGTGGTGGTCTGCGCCCTGAAGACCCAACGTCTTTAGGCAACCCATTTGCAGCAGCAATTGCTGGTGCGGTGCGGGACCGAGAGAAAAGACTTGAGGCAAAAAAAACCTCCATTGCCTTCCAGTCAATAGATATGGGGGATGATGACTTGATTGGTCCTACCCCAACACCTCGCCTTCGCCAATCAAAGTCCATCGATGAGGGCATGTTTGGTAGTGACGAACGACTCCATAGGATAATGGCTCCACCAGTGCACCTTGGACCTCCTGTCGGGGGAGGCAGTGGAAACATGACAGATTTTAATACTCCAGAGCCAACCATTGTTCGGGAGCCGCTAAACACTAAGACAGGACAGTGTCCTAATCTGGATAGCCCTGTTAGTCTCCCAGCTACTCCTCCAAAGAGCAACTATAGGGCCAATGGGACCTACCTTCATCCTGTCACTGGTAAACCTCTGGACCCTAATTCTCCTCTCGCTTTGGCCCTTGCAGCTCGTGATCGAGCAATGAAGGAGCAACAAAATCATCATCAAAATCAGCAACAAAATCCTCCTCAGGTTCCGCAAACTCCCAAACATGAAGCTCAGTCCCTTCCCCTGCAGCCAAGCCACAAATTAGACCTCAACCAGCCACTTTTTATCGATACCAAGTTGAGGTCTGGAATTGAGACAAGTTTTGCTGCAATCTCCTCTGCAACCATAGGCCGTCCAGGGCGAGGTGGTTTGCGTAGGCAAATGACTGAACAGAAATACGAATCTGATGTGGCTCAGGAGGAGCGACACCATCACACAGTTGAAGAGAGGAAAAGTGCACCTGCAGATGTGGCTGACACACCTAAGTCAACTGGACTGTTAATGGTTCACACCAGCATAGAAGCAAGTAACAAGGTAAATAACCAAGATTTGGAAGGACAGGATAGCAACAGGCCATCTGAGCTGAAAGACCTCAATCACCCTGATCCTCGCAGTGGCCCAACATCGTCTATTAATTCCCAGCCTTCCTCAACACGAAGACGTAGCATTCCTCTAGGAGAATCCTTGGATGAACCCGTGAAGCTACCTTTCCGGATCCCCCCTCCTCCGCTAGCCTCAGTTGACATTGATGAGGATTTTGACTTTACAGAGCCACTCCCACCTCCTCTAGAGTTTGCAAACAGTATTGACATCCCCGATGAACAGACTAGTGTGATTGCACAGATGCTTCAGCAACAGAGAAGGAATGGGGGGCCTCTACTACCCCCATACAATGTCCATGCCCCTCCACTTGTCACTGATCAACACAAACGGGTGACAAACAGTATGCCCCCTTCAAATCCTCCTCCTCCGCCAGACCCAGAGTCAGGGGTAGGTGACTCTGGTATTGAAGAGGTAGACAGCCGCAGTAGTGGAGACCCTCAGCACATGGAGACCACCAGCACAGTGTCAAGCATCTCCACCCTTTCATCAGAAGGAGGCTACAGTGAAACCACTCTGGAGAGCCTATATGCTAGTGCAGATGGACATTGCTTCCTCGTGGATAGACCTCCTGTACCACCCAAACCCAAAGGCAAATCAGTCATCAATAGAACCTCACTTTATCATGATGCCCTAATTGAAGAACCACCTGAATCTTATGGGTCTCCTCCTCAGACTACTGGTGCTCACACTTCATCTTCTGAACCTCCTAGGACTCCCACTCAAAGGACATCAAAGCTGTGGGGTGATCAGTCTTCTGAGCTTCATAGTCCTCCCCCTACACCAGAGTCAAAGAACACAGTTATCACAGAGTTGAGCTCCATTCTGCAACACATGAATCGTGAAAGACCACCCAAGTCAGGGGAAAGCCTGGACTCCCCACCAGGAAACCAAGGGGCATTTGGAACAAGGTATATAATGGCTCATTTCTTTTCTTTTTTTAAACTGCTCTGGTATTTACAGGTTATGGATATTTATAGTTAAGTCTTTTATTAAAAAATTTTTGCACCAATGTTATATTTCAAGGTAGGGAGCGGATGAGTGTGGGCAATTTAAGCGATCATTGTTAACTAGTTTGTTTGTGCTAGTAGTCTTAGATTTTGAGGTATTCCAGATTGTTTTGGGTTTAGGGTTATAAAGTGTACATATTAAAAAAAATAAATAAATAAAATGCTGCAAAGTTAGTCTGTCTGAGAAGGTCATGATAAGGTTGTTCTATTGCAATGAGTGGTTTATAATTGCACTGGCCGGCTGCACCATGCTTTGCGTATTTACTGTACATTTTACACTGCCTTCTCTGTTGGAATTTCTTTGGGCGCTACTTTGGTAGCAACTAGTTAGGGCTGAATTAACAGAACAGTGGGAGAAAATATCAGATTTTCACACTGAGGGAATATCATTGGTAAAAATGTATGCCAGAGGTGGAGCAATCAGATTTGCTGTCAGTTTCAAAGTAGTCCAATTTATCAGGACCATCAGATTTTTATTGGCTATCTCAGCTTTGAGAATTTTGTGTACCTTTGATACTTTAAATTGATATAAATTAGAAGTGTGACTACTAAATTAAAGTTCATTATCAGACCAGACTGCCCAAAGAACAGTTCATTTTAGGGATTAGGAGATGAAAGTAGATGACCAGAGGTGATGTTTGTGAAAGCAATCAAGCATGTTGGCCCTGTCAAAGATTTCAAGAGAATTCTTTACATTGCTCAGTGAAGGTTTGGAGGCTTCATTTTCAGACAGATTTTATTTTTGGTTTTCCAGCGTTAAGAATATGAATGGGAGAGAATGTGGAGAGAGTACCTGAACTACATAAGCTCATGTTTTATTAAATTCACATCTCGGTATGAGGGGGGAATAAAGACGCAAAATAAATAATTCAGTGGTGACATATTCTGCATGGACAGTCCTTTGCCCATCAGAGAGGTTGAATGCTTTGGGCACTTTTTTCTGTTGCAATAAATAAACAGATAAAATTGGTTCCATCAATTTTTGTTAATTATCTGTGTGATGCCCAGCAGAAGCTTAAGTCCTGCCTTGCCTTGCTCCTTTCACGCTTCAGGCCACATGCTATCATGTTATCCTCATTTCCATCATTTGTGCTTGGTCTGTTGACCTAAAACTTTCTAATCATTTCATTTTCAGCTCATCTCCATTTTATCCAGTCTTCCATAATTCCCTCATCTCTTCTTACTTCATGTTCCCTCAGTTCACCCTCACAGGTAGGATCCATCAACTGTTATCATGCCACACTAAGTTCTCCACGTCTATTAATTTTTTTAAATTATTATTTTAAATCACAGGTATGGTACTTGGAAATGACCATGTCACAATATCATGTTGTATGAAGATGTCATAGGGTCCAAACACAAGTTTGAAGACAGAAATGTATCAAATGCAAAAATTCTGGTTCAGGTTTTTTACTTAACCCACAGCACTTCGTAATTGTTTCATTTCTGTCATTAACCCATATTTACTGGCAATAGCTGTGAATGTGCTGTTTTATCTGAATTTAAACAATGGATCATACAAAACAGTAAATTCTGTTCATTGTTTCCTGGAATTATGTAAACTTCCACTTGCTAATGTAGTAAGACAACATAATATTAATTTCATTCATAAATATATGAACCATCTGAATCATTGTAGAAATTTATATATATATAATATAACACATTTTATTATTATCATTACCATATTATTTTTTAAATCATTCTACTGGCTGGTGCAGCTATGTGAGGGCTTTACACAAACAATTGGGAGTGGAAATAGATATGAGATCTGCGGATACATTGAAGTTACCAGTAGTTATCACAAGCTCATGCTGTATTTTATCAGGGTTCCCGCGTGCATTGTCTTTTGCCACATAGGCCACAATGTACAGATCCACACAGACATCTCCTTGTGAGACTATCATTGTGCGACATTTAAAGGGAAGTTGTAGTTGATGATGAATGAATTCGTCTAAACACACCCGCAGTGGCACAGCCTGCCCGTTTTTGGATCGGCTGAGATGCCGTTGCCTATGAAATGACATAACAATACCGTGGATCCTCAGAGTTTGAACATAATTTGTTCTTGTGAAGTGTTCAATGTCTGAATTGTTCAACCTCCGAAACATTTCTTTTCAAAGGAAATAATGTAAATGAATTTAATCCATTCCGAACCTCCAAATAGTAAATGCATATTTTAATTCCTCTTGATGTAAAAACATGTACACCCTGCATTTAAACAATAAAAAATAATAATAAACTTAAGGCAACTTAAATGTGTATCCTTTTCCTTTTTGGTGGCGGTCCAATGGCTCGAGAGGGAAGGAGGAAGTGTCAGTTACCCCTCCATGATTTGACAAATTCTTCAGGAGCTTCTCCATTTCTTCTTTTATCTGTGGACTTTGCTTTGTAATACTAGTCACTCCTTTAGAAACACTAGATTCCTTTTATTACATTTGTGTTCTTTAGAATAGTTGAAATTGTTGACTTAGCCATACGATGCGAGCTAGCAAAGAAATGTAAAAAAAACACATACCACATTTCGGTACTTAGCGTACTTAGAACCAGTATGGTTCACTCAACTTTTCCTTCGCTGCTGGTAGTACCACTGTCTTTCTTTTGGGCCCATGGCAAAGAAAATACTGGAAAAATAACAAAAAAATAAGGTGCAAAATTACAAAAATAAAGGTAGGTGCATGCTCATGCTATGAGCACTCACTGGCATGCTATGAGCATGCACTGGGTTGGGTATGAGTGACAAGATTTGAAGTGGGCAGTAGTTCTTTTCGACACCGCCTTGTGTGCATTCGTCATCGCTCTGATCGAGTCGGCGACCTGGTCAACATGGGTTTCACTTTGGCTGGGTGTTTTGACACCGAGAATTGGGTCCAAAACCAAGAGATTTTTTAATGCATATTTTTTGGTCAAACACTCATTTGTACAACAACCGAGACATTCGAACTCTGAGGTTCCACCGTATTTGTATAACTCTCCCCTGGTCCACAGTAGTCTCAAACGCCACACTGGATCACGCCAGTCATGAAAATCCTAAATTGTATGACCTCACCATGAAAAGGCTTCATTGTTGGGTGGCAAATCCTGTAGTCATCTGGCATTCAGAAGACTGATTGACTGCTACGATCCCCTTCAGTCCTGTCAAAGTTCAATTTCAACAAGTGACCAAACCTCTATTTGCACCAAATGGGGCTATTATCATGAGAGTCAAAAACAAAACAACATACCAATCACCAGTCAGTGGATTCACTGGGAGCGCTACAAGATTGGCTCTCGTTGCCATCTCTCTCAAGTCTTCTTACATTTTATGATCATCTTCATATGAAGTATACGCTGTACATTTGGACAATAAACTCATGATCTCCATAGAATAAAGTATTTTGATGCATTGGTTCACTCGGGCAGAAAAAAATATATACATCCATGGAAGATCTGAACACTTTTAATACCACATTCCTAAACAGGTCTAAACACACGAGGCTAAAATTTCAGTACAAAATGTATTTTGATACAACTTGAAAAAGGATGAAAAACAAAATGAAAACAACACGGGTATCTAACCTCTTAAATTTCACCTAACACCGAACAGCCAAATTAAGTCTATTCAAGTAAATCAGACCAAGCAGATGAATATCCATCTATTCATCCATTTTCTTAGCCGCTTATCCTTGCAAGGTCGTGCTGGAGCCTATGCCATCTGTCAAAGGGCAGGAGGCAGGGGACACCCTGAACTGGTTGCCAGCCAATCGCAGGGCACATTGAGACAAATAGCCGCATCCACAATACCACCTCAGGGCAATTTAGAGTGTCCAT
The DNA here is from genome assembly GCF_019802595.1 of Syngnathoides biaculeatus. Classification (NCBI taxonomy): domain Eukaryota; kingdom Metazoa; phylum Chordata; class Actinopteri; order Syngnathiformes; family Syngnathidae; genus Syngnathoides; species Syngnathoides biaculeatus. Next base: position 36,935,994 of record NC_084642.1, read on the forward strand.
TTAATGCTGCATGTTTTTGGGATGTGGGAGGAAACTGGAGTGCCCGGAGAAAACCCACGCAGGCACGGGGAGAACATGCAAACTCCACACAGGTGGGTCAGGGATTGAACCCCGGACCTCAGAACTGTTAGGCCAACGCTTTCCAGCTGACCCAGCGTGCCGCCAGCAGATTAATATTTCAAGTAAAAAAAACATCTCGCAGCTGCAGGACGCATTTCGTCATGACCAAATGTCACTAAATTTTCGATGGAATGCTATTTCGCTAGAACATTCATTCATGCTCTTTTTTGATTTGATTCACGTAGGCGCTGCTGTTGTGTGTCTCACTATGTTTATCTGGCCACTAGGTCGAGAGGATGGTTGAAGAATTTGTTTCTTTTGGAAATGCTGCTTAAAGTTCCCGCTTTCTATTGGAGCCACATTTTCACGAGAATGAAACACAACAGTTTTGAGCCAGCTTCCGGAAGAATAGAAATGTATTGGTGCATCCATTCATATATTTAAAACATCACATAAAAACTTCCCGAGTTGAGTTTGCTCACTTTGAAATAGGCAATGTCATTCGCATCTTATCAGGCAACTCACTTCCACAAATCATACAGGGGAAAAAAAGCAATTTCATTGGCTCATTATGCTAGTGTGATCACAATAAGCCAATCAAACCTTTAGTTTATACTGTACTTACAATTAAACTTTAAGTACAAATTCTGTGACTGCAGCCTATGGGAGGAAAAAAATGCACTGCGTGACAGTGCGCATGATCTTTATGTAATCAGTCCGCATGAGACCCTGATTATGTCTGGACCCAGAACACTTTCTGCCATTTGAAGATGTCTGCTATACAATATTTATGTGGTTGTGTCAGTGTGTAAAGCCGCTCATTTACATGACTGAGGTCTGATCAGCCTCCAGACACACACAAAGTAGCTAATCTCTCGTGCAGAGGTCTGCCATGTAGTTAAACACAAGTGATAAGAATGTCCGCAGTGAGACAACACCACACAGTGATGATGCCATCATGTTAAAAAGGTGGTCATGCCTCAATAGCTGTCAAACAGATGGCAACATAGACACACAGAAGATGGCCTAGATTCCCACATGGGAAGCCTCAATAGTGGCGTTTTTTTTTTTTTTTTTTACCCTGTCTCGCATCATCGTGGGTCCACTTGCTATTGTGCACAATCTCTTGCTCTCCTTCTTCGTCACTGTACTGGAATGAACCTCGGTAGCAGCGGTACCATGACTCTTTTAGTTCCCTAGGATGATAATGGGAATTTTTTTTTCCCTCTTTCTGTCTTTTTTTGTATCCCTGTCTCTTAGCCTCCCAGATTAAATGTGCATTGGTTGTGCCTGTGGACGAAATGGTTGCCAAGCAACCAGCTGATGAGAGCAGCCTTGGGGCCTGCAGTGATGACAGCCTGAGTTGGAGGGACCTATTTGCACGTGTTAGTGAGTGTGTGTGTGCATGTGCGTGTGTGTGTGTGTGTGTGTAAGTGCATGCGTTTGTGTGTGAGCAGCAGGATGGCAAGCATTACCCACAGCAGATCTCAACATCATTTTATTCAGGTCACGTGCCACGCTGCTTTAGTAGACCAGGATTATGTAACCAAGCACAGCCAAATCAGCATGCGTGTGTGTGTGTGTGTGTGTGTGTGGTGTGTGTGTGTGTGTGTGTGTGTGTGGTGTGTGTGTGTGTGTGGTGTGTGTGTGTGTGTGTGTGTGTGAGTGTATGTGTGAGAAAGCGAGATCTCTGATTTCTATAAATAAATTCAGCATGCACACATTCATCGGTGAATGTGACCCTTTTTTGTGTGAAGCAGTGTGCTCGAAAGAAAGTAAGGAGTCGTAAGATGTGTAGGCATGCTGCAAGCGAGGTCTCCCACCACCGTATCGATATAGCTCTGTATTACTGAAAGCCAGTGCACGATGTGCTAATGCTACTCTACTTATTTATTTATTTACACTCTTACATTCACAGATATTCCACAGATTAGACATGTTTCCATCACATTGGTATTTACACAAAAAACAAAAGTTGTGAAGACTGCCAAAATAAGTGTTCTGGGGTTGGTTTAGATGGCGGTCATCACGTGGTATATGAAGGCATGCACACTCACGACTGTAGTTACTGTTTTGATTTAATCTTTTTTAGAATATTTACCATAAATATGACTGAAATACTACTGTAGCATGTTGTGTTGACTATACTATGGCATTTTTCTGACTGAAAGTATCTCGAGAAAATTAGTAAACCCGTCACATTTTTGCCACTATTTTATCATTTCTTTCTAGGGGACGATACTAAAGAAATGACACTTTGCTACAACGTAAAAAAAGTTCATGTTGATATTGTATAAGCTTTGTGCTGCCTCAAAATAATGGACTGCACAGCCATTAATGTTTAAACCTCTCCCAATAAAAGTGAATACACCCCTAAATGAGATTATCCAAATTAGAAAGTGTTAATTCTGTGTGGTGCCCATTTTGTTCAAGCGTTATTGCTTTCGATTTGAGATCACCGCATCTTTTGACTTGACGATAAAGATAATCTTGGTTTGTCACACTGATTATGACGGAGAGAATTGCGAACACATGAGAAGTTGGACAAGTTTAGGCACCTCATATGTGCTGCATATGTACAGTATAAACAAAGTATATGTTGCAGTAGGCAGAGGTGGGTAGGAGTAAGGCTCAGTACACATAAAGATAATCGGGCTCCCGATTTTGCCCCTTCCCGACCAAGCCTGACTATCACCAGACTGTCTTTTACAATTATTTTATCCTTTAGTTTGAGGTGTGTTCAGAGTGAAGTTGTCCTGGTACTGCAGTCCTTAACAGGTCAAGCCCGACGATCCTAAATAGCAATTCAATTTTCATCACCAAAAATATTCAGATGTGGGGAAAGACAACTTCTCCCTGTCATGAAGTAGTATCAAGAAAGTAAACATAAATAAAACCAAACTTGTATTTTGTATTAGTGGGTTCATCCGATGGCAAGAAGTATTTTCCAAAGTCAAGATTGACAACACTATTATTGTACAACACTGCTCCAACTGGACCTTTCAGCAACACTCAGGAAACATGAGCATACACGTATCCCGCCTCCAACAAAATAAAAGCATAACAACAACACAAAGTCCGACGGACCTGCTCATAGAGCCGTGGGAATGCGAGAGACAAAGACAAAAAAAATCACGTAAATTTGCCACATTATAACAAAGTGTCTTGTTAACAAGCCAGACAATGAATGAATGGATGAAAACATCACAAGGTATGTTAAATCAAGCTTCCAAATGGTCAACAATTGGCACATTCTTCCATCTTCCAGACGCCGTGGCCATGTCGGTGAGAGCGTCTAAAAATCACGCATTTTCCTTTCAATCAAAGACATGCAGTGATCTCTGGCAGCACAGCATCGCAACACAACGTGCCAGACAGCAGGCAATGTGGCCCAAATGTCACAAAACACATTGTACTTCAGGGAAGATTTATTTATTTTTTTGTGGACATCGTTTCATTGCCAGTTGCCTACTTTACAGGTAGAAGTTGGACTGTGAACAGTGAAGCTGGAATACCGCCATGTGACCGTTGCCTAGAATAAAGAGGCATGGTGCATCATGGTTTCATCCTTGTGATGTCATAAGAGTACGTTTAGCCCTATCCACAAAATCCCAACTGTTGAAGCTGTAAAGGAGTTTTGTGTCCTATCGTAACATAGGTTTGCCCAGGTTTTCAACAGTTACCTTCAATCATATTGAATATATTTATAAAAACAAAACACAAATTTACATTTCAGAGGTTCTTTACTGTCTGGCCATGACATTTTTATGACTCTGCTGGAAAACGTTGGCCTCACAGTTCTGAGGTCCCGGGTTCAATCCCGGACCCGCCTGCATGGGTTTTCTTCGGGCACTCCGGTTTCCTCCCAAAACATGCAACATTAATTGGACATTCTAAATTGCCCTGAGGTGTGATTGTGTGTGCGGCTGTTTGTCTCGATGTGCCCTGCGATTGGCTGGCAACCAGTTCGGGGTGTACCCCGCCACCTGCCCGTTGACAGCTGGGATAGGCTCCCGCACTTCCCATGACCCTTGTGAGGATAAGCGGCTAGAAAATTGATAGATGGATGGATAGTTCAGGATTTTACCATTTTAAAAAAATATAATAACCCCAAGGCCACCATCATTTCTGCCTCTCGTGTCCTTTTTGATGTTACATTTCGATGCCTTAACTTTTCTTCTATCACATTTGATTACGCAAGATTTTGGTCTTGGCAGTCTACAGTAGATTCAAAATCAGTGATGGAACAGAACCTGTGTGTGCTCTGCTCTGTCTTGAGATTATCGGAGTACATAACACACGCTATGGCCAAAACTGATAAATGGTGATTTTTATATTCACGTTGGGCATTGGGTGTGTACCAGGCCAGTCTCATATATGCAAGTCTCAAATAAATCTTAACCTTGAAGTTTCAAGTAAGCCCAAAGTTATTGTTGGAAAAAAAAAATTGAATTTCAAGCAAGTCAAGACAAGTCATTACTTGGTTTAAGCAAGTCAGAAGTCAAGTACAGTCCTGCTCACCATAATTAGTATCCTTGAAGTTTAGACGCTAAATGTGGACTATCTCAGACAAAGAAGATGTATCAAGTGAAGCATTTTTCTCCATAGAATGTGTGTTTGACAGAAAAGAGCAAACATGAAAAATTTTATGGACAGATGAAACAAAACTAGAACTAAGTAAAGTAAAGTATTTTTCTAGACAACACAGTTAGGCCTTTCAGGAAAAAAAATAAAACACACTGCCAAGAGTCAAGTATGGTGGAAAATCCATAATGATGTGGGGCTGCTTTTCTACATCTGGTACTAGATCCCTTGACTGCATCACAGGTATCATAAAATCAGGACATTACCAAGTGATTTTAGACCCAAATGGCTTACCAGAATAAGAACAATTGGTTTGAGGCCAAGATCATGGGTTCAAAAGCAAGATAAAGACTAAAGAAAACATCCAAAACTACACATGGTTGAAAAGGAAAATTATATATATGGTTTTAAAACGGCCAACAATGAGTCCTAATCTATTCCAATTGAAAATCTTTGGGTGGACATGAAATCTGCCATTGGGGAAAACAACCCTGCAAATGTTCAACAAATTGCAAAGGAATAGTGAGAGAAAATACCTCCTGAGAAGAGCAAAAATCTTATAGATGGATATAAAAATTGTTGGAGACTGTCATCGCTATCAAAGGTAGTGCCGTCAAATAATGAGGGGTGCCAATATTGCTGTACTTGTGGTTTCCGTTGTTTTTATTTCAATTTCATTTTAATATCTTAAGCTGAAAAAAAAATTCATTTGCTAAATGACTATGTGGCTCTAGTTAAGATCCTGATGATGTAAGTTTGGTACATCTCCATTTATTTCTGAAGATATTTAAAAAAATGAAGGCGTACCAATAATGTAGAGCAGGACTGTAATCTTGCTCAGTCATAACAATAAATCACATTCCAGATGCTAAATTGATTTATTTGTATACACAACGTACACTCTTCTAAAATGTGCAAAACCATCAGCTTTCATATATGTTTACATGAGCAAATCAAGTTAGCGGCTGTTTTTGTATGCGCGGACCTTTAAAACATCATTCCCTAATGGATCGAAATTGGGTTAGAGTTTGAGGGGACAGCATTATACAAGTCACAAGGTGTGTGTGTTTCTTTCGGCTTGTCCCTTTCGGGGTCGCCACAGCGTATCATCTCAGATGAACGCATATATATGTTTGGCACAATTTTTATGCCGGATGCCCTTCCTGACGCAACCCTTCTCAGGGAGTGGAGGCCCCACTGGGATACGAACCCACAACCCCTGGTTTACCAAGGTGATTGTTTCATATTGTATAAAAGTCTCTCTTTTTTTGTATAAAAGTCTCTTTTAAGATTTTGCCAAGAATAGATATTATAAAATATCTACAAAAATGTGAAGGCTGTATCGGGGACTCACTTGTGAGATACTACAAATTTCGGTAGCGTTGCTCCCGTAGGAACCGGAATGCTATCATAAACTAAAAAAAAAAAAAAAAAAAAAAGAAAAAGAAAAACAATGTCCAGCGAGTGTGTAGGGTGAAGCTAGATTCACTCCGGTCTGTTCAGTTCAGGGTGTAACCTGCCTCCTGCCCTTTGAGAGCTGGGATAGGCTCCAGCACTCTCCGCGACCCTAGTGAGGATAAGCGGCAAAGAAAATGGATGGATGGATATTCTACTGCATGGCATTTAACCCAAACGTAAACTTTTTGTGACAGTTTTGTATGGAGTCGTGCCATACCAGTGAGATTTTTTTTTTAAATGTAAAATACTGTATGTTCATTGGCTCAATAAAGGTTGGTATACCCTTGCTTTCTACAATATGTTCCATTGTGTATCACCAGTTTGCAATTTGACTGTATTCACTCAGTGACGGTCATTGTTCATTATTTAGCGTTAGTGAGTGAATTTTTTTATTTGAGTAATAGTTGACTCACCAGCTGACTTTTTGTGATGTGTATTGGCTCCAGATTTCAAGCATTCATTGAAAGCGAACTACAAATGATAGTTTTATGTTCCACATACTTTAACGAAACAATAATTTTGACCCTGAAAATTGCCGTCTCGGTTGCAGTTGTTATTTTGCGGATGTCCAATTCAACTGGTTCATGGTGAAAATAAAGGAAGCAGCAGATGTGAGATCCGTCTGTTGATCTCCCGCTCCATTCTTCCCTCATTCGTGAACAAGACTCCAAAATACTTGAACTTCTCTACTTGGTTCAGGATATCATTCCAGACCCGGAGGGGGCACACCCTTTTCTTTTGACTGAGGACCATGGTCTCAGATTCTAAGGTGCTGATTCTGATCCCAGATGCTTCACACTCGGCTGTGAACCACTCAAGTGAGCGTTGGAGATCACGGCTTGATGAAGCCAACAGAACCACATCATCTACAAAGAGCAGAGATCCGATGTTGAGGCCACCAAACCGGAAACACTCTACGCCTTGGCTGCGCCGAGAGCTTCTGTCCATAAAAGTTATGAACAAAATCGGTGAAAAAGGGCAGCCTTGGGGGAGTCCAATGCTCACCGGAAACAAGTCCAACTTATTGCCGGCAATGCAGACCAAACTCTGCAGGCCGTATCAGGGGGTTCAGTACCCCACACTCCCGAAGAACCCCCCACAAGACTCCCTGAGGGACACGGTCAAATGCCTTATCAAAGTCCACAAAACATATACAATGGTTGGGCAAACTCCCATGCACCCTCGAGAATCCCACCAAGGGTGTAGAGCTGGTCCACTGTTCCAACGGCCAGGACGAAAACCACATTGCTCCTCCTGAATCTGAGATTCGACTTGCCGACTCACCCTCCTCTCCAGCACCCCTGAATAGCCCTTACCAGGGAGGCTGAGGAGTGTGATCCCCCTATAATTGGAACACACCTTCCCGTCCTCCTTAAAAAGGGGGACCACTACCCCAGTCTGCCAATCCAGAGGCACGGTCCCCGATGTACACCCGATGTTGCAGAGGCGTGTCAACCAGGCCAGGCCCACAACATGCAGATCCTTTAGGAAAAATGGGCGAATCTCATCCACCTCCAGGGTCTTGCCACCAAGGAGCTTTTTAACCACCTCGGTGACCTCAACCCAAGAGACAAAAGATTCTGCTTCAAAGAACCCAGACTCGGCTTGGTCATGGGAAGGCATGTTGGTGGAATTGAGGAGGTCTTCGAAGTATTCTCCTCACCAACTCACAACATCCCGAGATGAGGTCAGCAGTGCCACATCCCCACTCTACATAGTATTGAGGGTGCACTGCTTCCCCGTCCTGAGACGCTGGACGGTAGACCAGAATTTCCTTGAAGCCGTCTTGAAGTCGTTCTCCATGGGCTCACCAAACTCCTCCCACGCCCCGATTTTTGCCTCAGCGACCACCGAAGCTGCATTTCGCTTGGCCAGCAAGTACCTACCAGCTGCCTCAGGAGTCCCACGGGGCAAAAATGCTTGATAGGACTCATTCTTCAGCTTGACAGCATCCCTCACTGTTGGTGTCCACCAACGTGTTGATGGGTTGTCGCTATGACAGGCACCGACCACCTTACGGCCACAGCTCCGGTCAGCCGCCTCAGCAATGGAGGCACGGAACATCGTCCACCCGGACTCAATGTCCCCCGCCTCCCCTGGAACGTGAGCAAAGTTCTTTCGGAAGTGAGAGCTGAAATTACTTCTGACAGGGGAATCTGCCAACCATTCCCAGGAGATCCTCATAATACGTTTGGGGCTACCACGTTGCACCGGCCTCTTCCCCACCATCGGTGCAGGCCCGACCACCAGGCGCTCACCTTCTATCCCCACCTCTATTCCTGGCTCCAGGGGGGTCCCTTTGATCCGCGCCTGTTCGAGAGAAACCGAGATCCAACATTTGCACTCTCCGTAGGGGCTTTGTCTGTCTCCTTACCTAGGACCTTTTTGCCATGGGTGACCCTACTAGGGGGGTGAAGCCCCAGAGAACTTTGCTCCTAGGATCATCGGGACACACAAACCCCTCCATCACGATAAGGTGACGGCTCGAGGATCAGTGCAGCATCTGCAGTGATTTGGATTTTGTATCAGTCTGTTGTGGTAAAGAGGGAGCTAAGTCGAAAGACAAAGCTTTCAATTTACCAGTCGATCTACGTTCTTACCCTCACCTATGGGCACGAGCTGTGGATCGTGACCGAAAGAACAAGATCCTGGATAAATGCGGCCAAATTGAGTTTCCTCCGCAGGGTGTCCAGGCTCTCCCTTAGAGATAGGGTGAGAAGCTCGGGCATCCAGGAGAGGCTTAGTGTTGAGCCGCTGCTCCTCCACATTGAGAGGACCCAGATGAGGTAGCAGGGGCATCTGATACTGATGCCTCCCGGACGCCTCCGTGGTGAGTAGTTCCGGTCATGTCCCACCAGAAAGAGACCCCAGGGACGATCCAGGACATGCTGGAGAGACCATGTATCTCGGCTGGCCTGGAAACGCCTCAGGATCCCTCCGAAAGACCTGGAAAAGTGGCTGGGGAAGGGGAAGTCTGACTATCCCTTCTGGAGCTACTTCCCCCACAACTTGACCTGCAGAAGCAGTTGAAGATGGATGGATGGATGGATGGATGGATGGATGGATGGATGGATGGATGGATGGATGGATGGAGAAGTGAGAGTTATTCTCGCAGATACCAGACAGATGGCAAAGACTTTTCAGTTCATTAATGTATCATGATATTCTGTGCCTCCCTATCTTGTGTGTGGAGGGGGGGGGGGCTTGTGAGTGTCTGTGTTCATAGCAGATGTTTATCACACGTCTAATAGCATCCCAAATGTCCACTCTCTTTTTCATCCCTCCCTGCATGACTTTCTGTGGAGAAGCTTATGTTGAAAAGTTCTCACATTCATCTAATAAGTGCCCATGCACTTCAAATGGCCCCGTTCCCTTTTGGCACAATGACACTCTTAGCCCGCTTCACTTCTCCTCAGGCTGTTCCATACAGCCTGTTCCAATCAGGGAAGCAACATATCTAGGGTACATGTCGGAAGTTGTTAGTAACCCCACCCAGACAATGTCATTTTGGTGATATGAAGGTCAGATGTGTCCTGTTTTCTTCCTTCAGGTTTGCTCTCCCATACATAGTCAAAGACAACATTAGCAGATTTGGGCGAGGTTTGGAGTCCTTCACTAAACATGTCAGGCCCAATCTAGAAAAGCGTTCTTTCGAACAAATCAGACCAAGAACAGTGCTAAAATCTTGTAGTTTGATCCGGGCATGAGGATCCTACTGTACTGCATTGCTCCATAGATGCAATATGCGATTATTTTTGTTTCTGGGATCCTTACATACGTCACAGCAAAAAATGCGAAATCAGTCTTTGGTCCGAGGCCCGCTAAATCACATTGCATCTAAAATAAGACGCACCCTGAGGTCATAACTGTCTGCCTGAGCAATCAGGTTTATGCCCATTTCTGTACACACAAACCTTTGGCGAATTAGGCCCTTGATGTGCTGACATGTCAGCAGCGAGGTCGGAGGACGGTCCTCCGAGGAAGGTGGAAAAAGGGCTGATCACTCTCTGTGGGCTGGTTTGTGGCGTCCTTTTTTGGTGGTCGGGGGAGGAGCTCATTGAATGTGTGCAGCTTGTTCTATAATGGGGACAAGTACAAATGTTTTGATTGAAGGATTAATTGAACAATATGTTAATTAGTATTATGGTTGTAAGTTGCACTGTGTAGAATTATAATGGATCAGACACTGAGAGCTTTTACTAGTTTGGTTACGTCGTTTAAAAATATGAAGCACGGCTTTTTTTCCCTACAAGTCGTAAATCTATTTTAGTGTACTTCACTAATCATAGGTGACTAATGAACCAAGCTCGTCTATTTTGGTCAGTACTTTTAGTAGTTTAGTAGTGTGGACCTGATTCCAAGAGGTTAGTAAGACTCAAGAAATGAATTTGATGATTTTAGACTCGATTTGACAATATGTTAAAAGACTTGCAAGTCAACTTGGACTTGAAGAACAATGACTCGCGGGTTCACTTGACTTAAAAGAATTGACATGAAAAAAATTCTTTTGACCAAGCCACGGAGAAACCAACACTATGTAACTTTCCGTTATTGTGGGTACAGCGGGGCAACAAAAGTATGTAGTCACTCATCCATTGTGCAAGTTTTTCCACTTTACAAGTTGAAGGAGGCCTCTAATTTTCTGTAATTGTGTTATCCTATAATTTGTAATTCTTTAAAACTCACAAGAAATCTTTTTCTTCTTTTCCTTTCGGGTTGTCCCATTAGGGGTCGCCACAGCGTGTCATCTTTTGCCATTTTAGCCTATCTCCTGCATCTTCCTCTCTAACCCCAACTGCCCTCATGTCTTCCCTCACCACATCCATAAACCTTCTCTTTGGTCTTCCTCTCGCTCTTTTGCCTGGGAGCTCCATCCTCAGCACCCTTACACCAATATACTCACTCTCTCCCCTCTGAACATGTCCAAACCATCGAAGTCTGCTCTCTCTCACCTTGTCTCCAAAACATCCAACTTTGGCTGTCCCTCTAATGAGCTCATTTCTAATCCTATCCAATCTGCTCACTCCGAGCGAGAACCTCAATATCTTCATTTCTGCCACCTCCAGTTCTGCTTCCTGTTGTTTCTTCAGTGCCACCGTCTCTAATGCGTACATCATGGCCGCCCTCACCACTGTTTTGTAAACTTTGCCCTTCATCCTAGCAGAGACTCTTCTGTCACATAAAACACCAGACACCTTCCGCCAGACTTTCCAACCTGCTTGGACCCGTTTCTTCACTTCCTTACCACACTCACCATTGCTCTGGATTGTTGACCCTAAATATTTGAAGTCGTCCACCCTCGCTATCTCTTCTCCCTGTAGCCTCACTCTTCCTCCTCCACTTTTCTCTTTCACGCACATATATTTTACTTCGGCTAATCTTCATTCCTCTCCTTTCCAGTGGATGTCTCTATCTTTCTAATTGTTCCTCTGCATGCTCCCTGCTTTCACTGCATATCACAATATCATCTGCGAACATCATGGTCCAAGGGGATTCCAGTCTAACCTCATCTGTCAGCCTATCCATTACCACTGCTCAAAGCTGATCCCTGATGCAGTCCCACCTCCACCTTAAATTCTTCTATCACACCTAAGGCACACCTCACCATTGTTCTGCTGCCATCATACATGTCCTGTACTATTTTAACATACTTCTCTGCCACACCAGACTTACGCATGCAGTACCACAGTTCCTCTCTTGGTACGCTGTCATAGGCTTTCTCTAGATCCACAAAGACACAATGTAGCTCCTTCTGACCTTCTCTGTACTTTTCCACTAGCATCCTCAAGCCAAATAATGCATCTGTGGTCCTCTTTCTAGGCATGAAACCATACTGTTGCTCGCAGATACTTACTTCTGTCCTGAGTCTAGCCTCCACTACTCTTTCCCATAACTTCATTGTGTGGCTCATCAACTTTATTCCTCTATAGTTCCCACAGCTCTGAACATCCCCTTTGTTCTTAAAAATGGGAACTAGAACACTTTTCCTCCATTCTTCAGGCATATTTTCACCTGCTAGTATTCTGTTGAATAAGTTGCTCAAAAACTGCCAAATTGCTTCCATACCTCTACCGGTATGTCATCAGGACCAACTGCCTTTCCATTTTTCATCCTTTGTAGTGCCTTTCTGACTCCCCCCTTAGTAATCATTGCCACTTCCTGGTCCTTCACACTTGCCTCTTCAACTCTTCCTTCTCTCTCATTTTCTTCATTCATCAACTTCTCAAAGTATTCTTTCCATCTATTGAGCACACTCCTGGCACCAGTCAACACATTTCCATCTCTATCCTTAATCACCCTAACCTGCTGCACATCCTTCCCATCTCTATCCCTCTGTCTGGCCAACCTGTAGAGATCCTTTTCTCCTTCTTTCGTGTCCAACCTGGTGTACATGTCTTCATATGCCTCTTGTTTAGCCTTTGCCACCTCTACCATTGCCCTACGTCGCATCTCGATGTACTCCTTTCGCCTCTCCTCAGTCCTCTCAGTATCCCACTTCTTCTTCGCTAATCTCTTTCCTTGTATGACTCCCTGTATTATGGGGTTCCACCACCAAGTCTCCTTTTCCCCTTTCCTACCACACCAGGTACTCTCCTGCCTGTCTCTCTGATCACCTTGGCTGTCATCGTCCAGTCTTCCGGGAGCTTCGGTTGTCCATCGAGAGCCTGTCTCACCTCTTTCCGAAAGGCCGCACAACATTCTTCCTTTCTCAGCTTCCACCACATGTTTCTCTGCTCTACCTTTGTCTTCTTAATCTTTCTACCCAACACCAGAGTCATCCTACACACTACCATCCTATGCTGTCGAGCTACACTCTCCCCTACCACTACTTTACAGTCAGTAACCTCCTTCAGATTACATCGTCTGCACAAAATATAATCCACCTGTGTGCTTCTACCTCCACTCTTGCAGGTCACTATATGTTTCTCCCTCTTCTGGAAATAAGTGTTCACTACAGCCATTTCCATCCTTTTTGCAAAGTCCACCACCATCTGTCCCTCAAAGTTCCTTTGCTGAATGCCGTACTTATCCATCACTTCTTCATCACCCCTATTTCCTTTGCCAACATGTCCATTGAAATCTGCACCAATCACAACTCTCTCTCTCTCTGGGATGCTTTCTACTTCGTCTAGTTCCTTCCAGAATTTCTCTTTCAACTCGAGGTCACATCCTACTTGTGGGGCACGACGCTAATCACATTATACACAGTACCCTCAATTTCAAATTTCAGCCTCATCACTCGATCTGATACTCTTTTCACCTCCAAGACATTCTTAGACAGCTCTTCGTTTAAATTTACCCCTACTCCAAACTCACAAGAAATGTCAACTTTAAAACAAATCTGTTAATATTTGTTTGAAATTGCCTCACTTGAAATGTTTGTATACAAGAAAATGTAAAATACTGTCCCTGATCTAACAACAAAAACCAATTGCTCATTTGGTGAATGTCTTCTTTTCTCTTGTGCATTCACAATTGCTCTTTAACCAAGCAAAAATGTATTTTCTCATTGCACTTGATTATTCTGATAGCTTCATCAGAAGAATACTCTGTTACTAGTTGCAGCACTGCTGGATGCAAATTCTTGTGACAGTTCTGTTTAATCTAATTTCATAAATAAGTGAGAAAAGTCATTGCTTTTCCTTGGCATAACTGAAATCTTACTACTAATCACTTTTGATGGGACAATAAACTCAGCCCCCAACCTGCCCCTTGACGATTGATTTTGAATGTCCCCTACTACTTTTCATAGCCTTTGAGGAGTTTAAGAAATTTACAAACACTGTGTTCTGTGAACTCAATGCGTCCAATTTTTTTTCCTAAATAAATATGGATTTTAAAATATATTAAATAAATGAAGGCAGTATATAATATCTACATTAAATATATCCATCCATCCATTTTATTAGCCGCTTATCCTCACAAGGCTTGCAGGAGTGCAAGAGCCTATCCCAGCTGTCATGGGGCAGGAGGCAGGGTACACCCTAAACTGGTTGCCAGCCAATCGCAAGGCACATGAAGACAAAAAACAATCCTACTCACAATCACACCTATGGGCAATTTAGAGTCTCCAATTAATGTTGCATGTTTTGGGGGTGTGGAAGGAAACTGGAGTGCCTGGAGAAAAGCCACACAGGCACAGAGAGAACATGCAAACTCCATACAGTTGAATCCCAGTCCTTAGAACTTTGAGGCTAATGGTCTACAGCTGCACCACTGCGCTGGCCTCATTAAATATACAGTATTTATATGAAAGTATATTTTTTATATGGTAATATGACTCAAAAGGAGTCTAAATTTAAAGTGTGGGATTTGTGACTTGACACCTTGCCTGCTTGCCTGTCTCAACTTGGGACTTGAAGACCCAAAGACTTGAGACTTACTCGTGACTTGCAAAGCAATGACTTGGTCCCACCTCTGGTTCAGAGTATGGTGTCGTAGACCCATCTTTTTTTTACTATACATAGTTGCCACCATGTGTGTATAGTACAGAGTTGAACTTATTCCTTGCAAAGTGTGGTTGGTCTTCCTTTTGTACCATTATTTTCACGACAAGTTCCACTAACCTGTCATTGTCTCTCCGCTCCCTCAGGCTGCCCTCAAACGACTCAGGAATACGTAACAACACCACCGCCCCTGGCGCTGCCGTCCTCACTTCCACGCCTCCAAGCAGCCTTCCTTCTCAGCCACACCCCTGCAGCCCTCCAGACTCCGCCTCCTCCATCACCCCCTGCTCTTCGCTGCCGCCATCGGTATCACCCACACTCACAGATGTCTTCGGCCTGCCCACCCCTCCCATGGGCAGTGGTGGAGGTTACAGTCTGAGCTCGTCGTGCGGCGGGAGTGGGAGCTCGCGTTCACCGTCACCGCTGACTCTCATGCAGGGGGTGGCAGCATCAGGAAAGCCCTTTGCCTCCAAACCTGTGGAGCTATGGAACAAGTACGACGTGGCCGACTGGTTGGAGAGCCTTCACCTAGGAGAGCACAGAGATGCTTTCCTGGATAATGAAATCGAGGGTGCCCACCTGCCCTCATTGCAAAAAGAAGACTTGATAGACCTGGGCGTCACAAGGGTGGGCCACCGCATGAACATTGAGAGGGCCCTCAAGCTGCTGCAGGACAGATAAGCCCAGAGGACAGCAAAGAGCAGGTCACACTCTTGAGCACAGGGTCCAGGAGATCTTTTTGTACGACACATGCTCCAGTCATGGAAGTTTTGTCTAAGTTGATGAGAAGGGAGTGTCTCTGAAATATTGTGTCCTCAAACTGGAAGTAATTTATTTCTCATGAATATTTGTGCTCATCCAACTGCAGCTTTGGAATACGACCGACCTTTCCCATGTGTCCCGTGTGTGGGTGCATGAAAACCAGCTGAGCTGGTCTTTTTTTCTTCTTCTTTTTGATCCTTTTCTATCTTTGCTAGAGAATAATATGAGACTATTTCTTCACTAGAGTCCTATACTGGTGTTATATTTCTGGGTGAATCTAAGGTTGTAGAGACACGCGTTTGCTTTTCACCTGTTTTTGTCCAAACGAGAATGGTTAGCTCATGTTTGAATTCATAACTAATGGCCACTACAAGCACATATTCACTTAGTGCACACAAATCCATGAGTAAGAAGACACGGTGTTCACAGACATGGAAAGATGAAGCATGAATACACACACTGTCACTGCAATGGCCTTCTCCTCAGAGAGTAGAGCATTAATTGACGTGGTCATTAGAGCAGAAGCTCCTGCAATTTGGCACCAAGCCAGGCAACGGCCTGGACCCTAAGTGATGCCATAAATGCTTCAACCATATTGGAGCACTTCACTCGGATCAAGTCACATCAGCTTGTCTGGCGACAAAAAGGGTACCTTGCCATCGCTTGGTTTGTGCACACGTGTGTGACTGATGCACATTAAGGACATTCCCAAAAGAGAAGCTAGAGCTTTGATTTTCCATTCTTTCTTTCTTTTTTCTTTTCTTTTTATTTAGTTTTGGACATTTCAACCTATTTCCTTGCACTGAAAAGAAGTGTGTATCCATGCAGTGTTGACCTCCCAGATTCAAAGTTTACTTCAGTAAAGATCTATAAGGAACAGTTTGATTGATCAGTTGAAGGAAATGCATGTTACAGAGAAATAAAAATAGAAAGCAAGTTGGGAGGGGGCCGGGGGGATAAATATTTCAGTGTGAATTGTAATACATTTAAATCTTGTCTCCAACACATGATTGTACAACAAAGGTCCAGAAGTATTTGAAACTTTCTTTTCAATGGTTTTGCAATTCCAGTACACATTAATTCAAAATGAAACAATCAGGGTCTTGTATTGATGTTGACTTTCAGCTTTACCAGTTACTGTTTCAGAATTAGAGTAATTTTAAAGAAAGTACATTCATTTTCAGTGGGTTAATAGAATCTGGACTAACGAGGCTCATTTTTCAGGTATACAGTGGCCCATTCTGTCATTACTTCAAGAAAAATGAAGCAGGCAATTTGATATCCAAAGAATGCAATGCAAGAAAAAGTCCCAGAACAACTTGTTTGTATATGAATATATTATATTTTAACAAGTTATAGCCTTTGTGATGAAAAGCACAATCATCAGTTGGAACAGATCGCAAGTTAAAAAGACCTATAATAATAATAATAATAATAATATTAATAATGATAATAATTAATAAACTCAAGTGGACCGTGGCAGACAGAATACTTCATTCACAACCTGAGTCAACAATAGCCACTCACAAAACCTACAGTGAAGAGGTGATTTGATGAACGCGAGCACAGTACGGGAGCTTTAAAGTGGAACTGTCAATCCTATAAACATTCTAAAATAGATATTGTAATGAAAAATACATATAACAGTATTCACTTCAATGTCTATACGAAAAAATACATGTGAGCGGATCGTGCGTCATCCATCCGCAAAGTTGCACAACTGAGTGTCCCTCGACATCCAAATGGTCGCCATATTAGTCACGTCCTCTGTCCTTGACGTCATGGTCACTTCCGCCATTGAAAACGTGCAGTGCCTGCTACTATGGAAGCCGAACAACAGAGATATTTGGATTTTTCCGACACCCCTTCTGACACCGAAGCGCTTTTTGAAAAGGACAACACCAAACAACCAAGTGAAGTTACCGGGGCAATATTACACTATTGTTTTGAGCCCTCAGGGCAATATTACACTATTGCTTCAAGCCATATTCAGATGATATGCGATCACGGCCAAACCATATCCCCGTCCGATCCACTTCCGCGGCGGAGATGAGCCATCGCGGCTCATCCCACCCGGCCGGTGTGGCTTATGATAGAGCCGAGCGGTGCTGCTTTAGGGGGGTGTTCACAGACGCCGCAGTACTCGATGAACATAGTCGAGCCGGGGCGCTTTATGCGCGCACGCAACTGAGTAACGCATTCTCGGCTGGGTTCTTCAGAGCCGCCCCCGTTGCAAAGCCCGACGCGCAGCCTTCACAGAAGCTATGACCGCCGAACACGGCGCCTCTGCCGGTGGGCTGATTTTCGGCGCCGTGGTGGCATATAAGGGAGCCGAGGCGTGCTGCTTTTAGAGGGTTGTTCACAGCCACCGCAGTACGCGATGAACACTATCGAGACGAGTCTGAGTGAGACATTGTTGGCTGGGCAACGCGCACATCGACACATTTCATACGCGGATCTTTTGTTACGTTATGAGAGAGACCGATTACGTGGTCCGCCCCAAACTAACTTATTTTTATTCAGTAGCTGTATACACACCTACCTGTTATTTGGAACCCGCGAAGCTCTCGTCCCGTGCACCCATGCAATCCATTTTTCAGAACGAACTGGGTCGCTTTCAAACTTATGAAGGGTAATTCCATTCTCCCGAGTGTTCAAGCAATGTCCAGCAATGCAATGAGCCGGCATTTTGGCTAACATGAAGGAACAACGTGCTACTTTCCCGGAGGTAAAACTAATTGAAACAAACGAGTCCACTAGGGGGCGCCGCTGTCCTTTACGTCACTTCCTGCTTCTCGAAAACAAGAGAGGATTTTTTTTGCGGAAGTTACAAAAAGCTGTATACGTCAAAATCTTTTTGACTAACTGCACAAAAGGATATCTTGCATGTCAGATGTAGTCAGTGTTGGGGAGTAACTAATAAAGTGTAATGATCCTACCTAATTTAATTTGAAAATTTATGTTACATGCTGCATTATATTCCTGGTAGTACATGTGTACTTAAATGGCAGTAGCTTTTAGAAATTTCCATTGTAGTTTGATTGGAAAAATAGCCTCAAAAGCACTGGTTGTTTTTTTTTGTTTGTTTTTTTTACATCAAGTCTCTCTTCTAAAGATTGCCTCCCTCTGGTTTTGCACTATTCCACTGAAAATATTCCACTTACACATGCCATTTTTCCAAATATGACCTTGTGTGTGGTCCAATCTATTAGTTTATTTGAGATTTCTCTGTTTTTTATCAACTTTTTGAAAAGGGGCAGCTAAGGGTACTAAATTCATTCAGAATTAAGAAAATCAGTCAAAATGACTCAATTAACACTTCAAACGTGTGTCTTTGATATTGCCAATGGATTATTTGATTGATGAGTGTTGTGCTCCAAACTGATCGTGGCGGCTAATATTCGAACGAAGATATACTCATGGTTTTTGTAAACCCTACCAACTAATTATAAAAATCTAATTCTCCATTATGCATCTTTGATCTGAGTCCAAAATTGAAATGTGAAAAATGCTGGATGGATTGAACATGTCATATTGTGACACTTCACTCACAATTTTTTTCCAAAGCCATTATTGTGCTACATAAAGGCAAAAACACAAAAAAAACATTTCTTGGCAATGACCAAATACTTCTGGACCTAACTGTTATAGGATTCTGTACTATTTAGAAGAATGGAACTATAGTTATATATTTAATCACCGTTGTCAGAGGACACTTTTCACATGACATCAGATGACTTCTGCTCAATCACTCCTTTAGTGTGTATTTACTTCTACTTCCTGCATCTTCAGTTTCAACTAATCCCTAATGATCATGATTTTATTTATGAAAGTGTGTGATCATAGACTCGGGCCCAACTCACACAGCTGATCAAAGGAGGGCAAAATGCTGTTCCTCTTTTGGGTGTCTTGTGCACAAATTAAAGAACCACCGTTGTGAAACATAACATTCTACAATGGCATGCCAGCCACACTGGTACTGGAAGATGGTTTCAGCTTGTCTTTAGGTCAGTAGATTTAGTCGAAACAAAATAATGAGCTATATGTAATGGTAGCAATCGTGGGGAAAAAAATTGGTACGTTATTAACAAATACACGGAGTGGAATTGAATAGATTACACGAAGTGATTGAGAAGTAAGTCTGATATCACTATGAAGAGTTAGTTAAGTTCCCACAAGGCATTATTAGAATTCATTTTTGGGACATTGTCAGAGGAGCCAAATGTGAGCTTATTTCGAAATATGATTGAATATATACATATATATCTATATAATATTTTTGTATTGTAACAAAAAATATTCATACAAAGGCTATATTTACATTAGATTACCTTTTGAGTAATTATGATGATGTACAGTTGAAACCAGAAGTTTATATACAGCATATAAAAAGATTTTTTTTTCCACCCTCACTATCTGACATGAAATCAGGATTTGAAAAAAAAATAATAAATTAGGTCAAGGATTCCAAATGATATATTTGCTAAATGCCAGAGGAATGTATACATTTTCAAGATCTATCATCTATTTGAAATAGACTGTTTTCAACCATGGGACTATATCCAGGGCACCTGGCCGTGTTGGATGGGTTCACTCTAATGCTTTTGCATATAGACCGGAGTTACACAAATGTTCGTACGACTGTTAAAAGTGACGCATGATGGCTAAAAAGACTTTGGAAAGTTATCGGTGGTCATTAGATGTTGTTTCAAGAAACCGTTACGACAAGATGTGTGCTTTGATCGACAATATCGACCCATATGCCTTGGAGAAACACAAATGGAACACACAACTGTGGGCGTCGGTAACCTATGCAGACATCATCCACTATCTCCTCTTCTCGACAAGCGCTTATACCGTGGACCAACTAGAGAATTACAAACGTCTGGAGGCCTACAACCAATTAATCAATAACTTGGTTCGTCATGCGGCGGTATCCATTGCAAGCAACCTGTGTCTCCACGCTGCTAAAGGTTAGTTTACCGCACAATTAAATATGTACTGCATGATTATAGTCAGCGTTGTGTTAGATTGTGTTGATTATACCACTAAAAGAGGTGTAGATTATTATTTTAATTTTTGTTACCGAGAGGGAGATAGAGAGGTTCGACCAGGACGAGTCCCAAGTAGAGCCCACTCCTTTTTCTCCACTTCCACGCCTACATTTTTAACTCAACTCACAAAACAGCCAGCGGTGCGGTAACTTGTTTTTGCAAACTTATTATAATAAAACAGAAAATACAGATTTTGGAGACATGCATTTCATTCACACACAAGTATTGTGCTTGGCTTAACTGCTCTGTTTTCTCGCGCTGGTTCTTGATCACAGCTGGCAATCGAAAGAAAGATGCTTTACAACGCCCATTTCGCCAACCAATAACATTCATACGCTTTTCTGAAACGATTCCTGCTGAGTTACGTGTTTACACGAATTCACAAAACCAGGATGGCGCCCGTGTTCTAAATTAGAAGGTGTGACGTCAGTTGAAAACAGTCACACCTGAAATACTGCTTCTTTGTCTCACATCATGAAAATCATCTTTGGGAGCAATTTCCTCATTCTGGGTAATTTAACTCTTATTTTCATGTCAGATATTAAGTACCAAAATTTAATAAAAATATAAAAAATATAGTGTATACAGAGCTGCCAGCTGTTAAGCAACATCTGTATTTATTTTTCATGGTTCGGAAATCACCGAATATTGACTTGTTGCGGCCATAACAGGGATTGCTCTGGATATTGGACAAGAAAAAAAAATGTGCATATAGATTCACACAGTGTCTGACATTACCGACACCTCCACATTATACAGTTGTTTGATGTCTGCTAATTCCAGCAACTCCCAGCGTGCAAGTCACAGAGGCAAAAGTTCCCTTTGCATCCAGTGTCAACACATTGTAAGTCACCGAGCATCGCCTCCATGGAAGCAAAAAAAAAAAAAAAGCTACACTTCTTACAAGCGTCACAGAGGGAGGACAAGGAGTGGAGATGACGTCAAAGCCACTCTAATAGCTAAGCTATCGTCACAGGCAATCGCAAAACATCGAAATAAGAAATTTGGTGAAACAATACGCTTGTCACATACTGTACAGTAGGTCTGGCTGGAACTATGTTTTTGCAGAAAGTAAGCAACTATGAACAACAAATATTGAGATCAGAGATATCAGTATAAACAAAGACGTCCACGTCTGACCCGGAAAAAAGGTCCACGGAAAATGAAATACTAATTTTCAAAAAGTAATAACGATATACAACATGTAAACCAAACGTGACAAGAGCCACACGGCTTTCAGTAACTGAGTGCAAATGAGAATGAGGTGATGACCAGGAAAGGACTACAAGCAAGCAGAGAACTAAATCCAAGGAAACTGACAAGATAACAAGCAACACCTGAAGCTGAAATGCGTGGCTGGAGCGAGACACAAAGTAGCGGGGCTGACGAGCTCCAGGGGGAAACAAAAAAAAAAACAAAACGTAACTAGCACGACAAGACATGAACAACAAATGGGACAAAAACTAAAACACACGGGCAGCGTGGAATCGATTCCTGCTCAGTGATGGTGTCGCTCTGTCCCCTGCAATTGACTGGCGACCTGTTCGGGACATAGTCCGCCTTTCGCCCAATTTTAGCTGGGATAGGCTCCAGCACTCCTTCAACCCTTGTGAGGAACCGGGGCTTGGAAGATGAATGGAAATGCAATTCAAATTCTTCTTCTTACATGTACTGCACAAAATGGAATTATCCACTTTAGTCCATCAATGTTGTTGTCAGATTTGGCAAAGGAGAATTAATCCATAGAGACAGATATTTTTTTCTATGATACTACATTGAAATCTCATGTGCTGGTACTTCGATAAAAACTGGTACTTAATAAAAACAAAACGCTGAACGAATGATACTAACAATTATGATAATGACTGTCCCATGAAAATGTTCTTGACAGTTTGAAAAAAGGAAATTTGAAACAAATTCAGTTTTTTTTTTTAATATAGATTCTTCAGCTCTGGTGTGTATATAAACATTTGCTTTCGAGTCAAATCCATGAAAAGCCTCCAGATGACCTAACGTGTATCCAATGTATTCTGAAATGATGCTGCAATAAAAAGATACATTTCTACGATGTGGAGCAAAGATATGAAAGTAATAGGATCCACACACTTAGTAGAGCTTTGTCTTTAGGGGTAAACAGTGTAAATATTCCTCTGCTCATGGGTTGCAAGTTGCCTGGAGTACTTGATTTTCACAATATAAAGTATCCCTTGTCGGCTTCAGGGTTTTATGCTGATAGAGTGGTTAAAACACACATACATACACTCTGTCTGCCTGCCCTCGAACCAACCCGAGAAATAAGTTGATGCAGATGTTTTCATCCGTATGGATGAGATGAAAGCATATAATTGTAAACAGGATCGCTTTTTATTATGATAGAAGTGCCATGGTTACGTGCTGAGAAGTAACACCCAGCACAGTCTTGAAATGTGTATATAAGCGTTTTAACAGGAGTAAGTAACCATGTGTAACTGAGTGCATGTACAGAAGTATTTAAAGGCTTCGAGTGGCAACAATCCTGGGAGGCTTGCTTTGTGACCCGATGGCCAAAAGAGCGGCCAACCATCCCAGCAAGGATGTCCAAGGTCCCTTTGGTTCAGTTCCCATGGCTCTGTTTGCTCCGAAGCCAATTCTTTGATACTTTTGAAAACCCGATGTTTTGCTAAGAGGATGGATACCCAGTACAGCTATTAATAAAGAAAGAAAGTTAACTTCTTTGGTTTCATCACCTGCTTGGCTGCAAAGGCGACCTTTGAGGAGTTTTAAGAAATTTACTAACGCTCTGTGTTCTGTGAACATTAACAAGAGGGAGGCTGGGACAATGCTGCTACAAACCTGTAACTTATTTTCAAACCAACAGTGACATGTGGGCAGGGGACGCAAAGCACAGTATTTTTAAAAACTTGTATAGAGTTCTATGACATTTTCTAGAGTTTATCTTGAAAAAAAAAATCTTCGACACTGTTGTGTGCATTTGCCAAATACAGAAATATTATAGAGATGCAACCATGGATATTATCATTAGACTTATGGGTTATGTAAGAAGCAATATTTATTCTCAATGAATCACCTTTGTTGTTTTAGATTTCCATTTTAAAGTGACATATCACATTTGTTATGCTTACTTGTCTGTATTTCACTGAACTGTTGCCCAGATGCAGTCTACTAATGTGGTAGATTTCAGATCTGGTGGCCAATCAAGTGACCACAAAAAACAGGTATCTTCTAACCACAACTTGCCTATCTTATCATTAAAAAAAAAAACATGAATCAAGAGAGTGAAACTTGTATATGAATTTTTTTTAAAAGATAAATGTACATTTTTAATATATGTCTGCAGGCCACCATAGTAGGAAACTGAAACAAACAGATAAATTCACCCAAAAAATTTTGTTGTGACTGTTGTTTACTCTCAGTGGGTCAGCAGGTCCCGAAAGCGTGTTCTGTGTTCAAATGTAGAGCTGAGTAGATGTCGTAGGAATCTTTAAGAGTGTCACCAGCCATGCTTTGGACAAACATGGGTCATTATAACCACTCCTACTTTCAACGCTGCTCCCACTATTCTCATTGTTCAACATTTGGCCATCCCTTTCTGTCTTTTTTTTCGACTTATTTTGGTTTCATGATTAGATTTTGTTCTTTGATTGAGTCTTTATATAGACGGAGACCTTTTCAAGTAATTTGTGCTATTTGCTTTCCTTTTTCTGTGTTGCTGTAATTTTGTGCTTCAAACATCCTCATAGTCGACGAATTACTGAAATGAATATAGAATATTGCTGTAAGTGCATTTTTCACCCCCACCTCCCAATCCTCAAGTCAAGAATTCTTGTATGCCAACCAAAAGTCACGATAAGAAATAAATATAACATTGCACTAACGTTGTGGTCCTCTTACGCCTGATTTGTTTGTGTGAGGTTGCAATGTCACTGTGCGGCCCAGCAGGCTTCAAATCATATGGGAGCTGCTCCATTTGGAACACCATGAATCGAGGTCAACGTAGTGACGCATAAAATATACTGTGGACCTGATTATTGCAGTTACAGCAGTTTAAAATGGCAGGAAATAAGCAGTTAGTTCAAAAGGTTCCACTCTTCTGCAGGGTGTTTGTAGGTTTTGTTTGTTATTTCTGTTGTCACAAATGGGCGTTCTGTGATGTGATGTTCTTTCACTCTAAACTCATGTGATTAAGGGCATTTCTTTGTGCACCAGTATTGTCACGAAACAGAAAAGGGGGCTCCCCAAAAACTATTCCTCGAAGTAGAAAGCATACAGTTGTCGAAAAACTCTTGGTGAGATGAAAAATGAAAATATAGGAGAACAAAAGCGTCCGGTTCCAACAAACCAAAAGGTCAGCTGTACACCAGGATCCAACGGTTATTGCGCTGATGAAACAATAATGTAACATTATGACAAAAGCTATCACATTTACCGATTCAAACACTTAATTAGCACCACTATGTAACAATGTCAGCATGGCAACCACAGCCGTGTCTAGAAGTGTGTGATGTCACAAGAAAATATCTGATGGCTAATTAGATTCAATATGCTCAGGTGCATGTTTTTGAAATATGGAAGCAAGCCAATAGAAAACCACGTTACGCAGGAGATGGGAGATTGGAATGGAGATTCAAACCGGCCTTTCCATACTTTCATACTTTGATGCAGGCTTGATGATCCACAAGATATAGAAAGTAAAAAAAAAGAGGAAACAGAAATATATGGGGTATACCAGCACAACAAATTTACCAATTCTAAAATATATATATATATACATTGGGTTGTTTATTGCAGAAAGTGAAACTTCACTTCTATGGATTCATTATAAAGAAATTTTTTTTGTTGTTTTTTTGTTTTGCAAGTTGATTATGCCATACAGACAAATAAAAGCCCAAAATTCAAAGAAAAATGTAAAACTAGGGAGAAGTTCAATCTTGGAAATTCATGTTGTCCCACCTTTGTCAGATAATTAACTGAAAACAACTGCAAAGGTTTCCTGAGATTTTGAATGGTCTCTTAGTCTGGGTCAGCAGCTCCACATCCAAGGGAAAGACTGCTGACTTGATAGACGTCCAGAAGACATTGATTGATTGATTTTTTTTTTAATTTTTGGCTAAGCATCACACTCTCTTGTGCTGAAAAGCTTTATGAAGAAGCTAATTTCCATTTCCAGCGCTTCACTCACACCGCCAAAGTGGTTCAACCAATAAATGGTTCACAAACCATCTGTAGTGGATTGACTGTCAAACTCCACTGACCTGACCTGAACCCCATAGAACATCTATTGGCAGTTGACAAAAGGAAGATGAGAGACACCAAACCCAACCATGCAGATGACCTGAATGCAGATACCAAAATAACCCAGACTTCTATCACACAGGCTGGACTAGCGCAAGGAAGGACTCCAGACCGGATCACAGTCCTGAGAGATCAGCAGATGAGCTCACAGATGTCCTCACAGATATAGTCAATACATCACTGAGCCAAGATGTCGTCCCGACCTGCCCCAAAGCAAACACCGTCATCCCAGTCCAAAAGAAGACATTTCCCTCCTGCTACAATGACAGCCACCTGGTTGCACTCACTCCCATCATTTTGAAGTGCTTCAAGTGTGGCACATGGTGTTTGGAGTGGAATGGGTAAGACATGAATAACATGTACATTTATAAACATTATCATTTTTAGCCCACCCAATACACAACACACACATTTTAAAAAATACCCCTCAAATTCAACTCTTGTGACTCTGGACATGTATAACATATTTGTTTCGTTTAAGTGTGTTCGTTCTTATAGTATCAGCAATTCGCCAGCGGAGGGCGCTGTGTTTCAGTCGTCGGCCGACTCTGCCCAGCTCATTCGCAGAAGAAGCTGCAGCACAAGTTGACCTGAAGTTCGAGAGAACTGTTTGTGCAGTGAAATGAGAATGTTTCTTTGCGTTTGAGGGTTTTTTTTAATTTTCATTTTTTTCTGTGACGCTTAAGTATCGCAAAGTACCTTTTTCTTTCTCATGATCTTTATTATTTTCTGTGATACTAAAGAAGTGGAAAGGAATGTTGTTTCTCTTTGTTCGGCGAATCGGATGTCACCAACGTGCACTGAGAGAGGAGCGCGACATTAGCGGATGGTTTTTACGTGCAAGCTAAATTTGTATTCTGTGCTGTTTACAGGTAAGATACACGGGAGTGGGGGCGTTGTTGTTTCGTTTGAGATGCAATGCTGTTGAACCCGTATATTATTTCTAAATTTTGACACATTAATTGAACATAAGAAGGCTGATAAAACCCGCGCAAAAAAAAGCTATGGAACAGGAAGAAAGTGTGCAACTTCCTGTTGCATCATAATAAGAGCTAAAGATCGGAAGGAGTGTTTGAGTCATTTTTTTATGTTTAATCCGGCTGTATTATTTTTGTATTATATTTTTATTTTATTATGTTCAACATGTGATTTGTCTATTTTCTTGAACACTGGAATTAGAATCAGAGTAGAGCTCACTTGTTTGAAGTATTGTTTCAAAGAGTTTTGTTCAGGACATGTGTTATCTTATATGCTGTGTGATTCAATTCGCAGAAGAAGCTGCAGCACAAGGAGACGTGTAGCGTGTGAGAACTGTTAGCTAAATGTGTATTCTGTGCTATTTACAGAAATAAAATAAACAGTTTTAATATACTGCACAAGGAATTGTGTGACTCGAGTCTTTAAAGTGTAACATATTTTTGTGAGCCAGCCAGGAGGTGGCATCAATGGACTTGAAACCCATCAACTCCCCCTTCCTTCACCCAAGATGAACCTTCATCAAACCGAAGAGAAATGGAGAACATTCCGCTTCTGTGAGACCAAGTGAGTGTAGGCCTTTGGCACCTAAAGGAGGAAACTCTCCTGGATGTCTGCAGGTCCTTGAAGTGTGATGGCCTGGACAAGAGAGCCCAGCAGCGTGCCACACAGGTTGCTTATAAGGAAAGCAGAAGAGGTACTCGATGGTATAGAGATCATATTGATGTGAAGGTTAAAGAAGTTTTGAGTAATGTCCTGATCGAAATGGAAAAACAAGACAAAAGTCATTGGAACACTGCCTAGAGAAGCCTGGAAAGTGAATGTTCACAATGCCACTCAATGCCAGCTGTGAAGGTACATACACACGAGAAACACTCATCACTGCGCCACCCTCTGCCAAAGAGTCCATAACCTTGACTAAGGGGCCCATCGCACATGTTGCCTGAAGTCATACTGAGGAGAGAGTTTAAAATATGAGGAGAAATGGGGGAAAGTGGGCAGAAGGATAAATTGTCGTACCTCAGTTTAGTTAGACAAATTGAGATGGTCATTTCTCCCGTGGCTGCAAGGCGCAGAGACAAGTGCCGGGAAACGGACCAGGACTGCTGGAGAGGGACCACCAGTTGTCCAGAACAAGGAGTCCCAAAATTAGCAAAGACCCATTGGTTTGTCACTACCAGAGACAATGCACCAGGATTGAGCAGCAGCAGTTAATTCAGTCCAGCACCAACAGTGAAGAAAATGAGTATTTGAACACCTTGCTATATTGCAACTTCTCCCACTTAAAAATCATAGAGGGATCTGAAATGTTCATTGTAGGTGCATGTCCACTGTGAGAGAGATAATCTAAAAAGAAAAATCCAGAAATCACAATGTATGATATTTTTTTTTTCCACAATTTGTGTGATACAGCTGGAAATAAGTATTTGAGCATCTGTCTATCAGCGAGAAGTTTGACCCTCAAAGACCTGTTAGTTCCCCTTTAAAAGTCCACCTCCACTCCATGTATTATCTTGAATCAGATGCACCTGTGTGAGGTCGTTAGCTGCATAAAGACACCTGTCCACCGTATACAATCAGTAAGACTCAAAGTTGTAACATGGCCAAGACCAAAGAGCTGTCCAGAGACAAAATTGTACAACTCCACACGACTGGAAAGGGCTATGGAGAAATTGCCAAGCAGCTTGGTGAAAAAGGTCTACTGATGGAGCAATCCTTACAAAATGGAAGAAGCTAAACATAAGCAAGATATCACCTCGTGGGCTCTCAATGATCCTTAGAAAAGTGATGAATCAGCCCAGGACTACACGACAGGACTTGGTTAATGACCTGAATAGAGTTGGGACCACAATTTTCAATGTGACTGTTGGTAATACACTAAGACGTCATGGTTTGAAATCATGCACGGTACGGAAGGTTCCCCTGCTTAAACAAGCACATGTCAAGGCCCGTCTTAAGTTTGCCAATGACCATTTGGATGATACAAAGGAGTTATGGGAGAAAGTTTTGTGGTCAGATGAGACCAAAATAGAACTTTTTGGTCATAATTCCACTAACCGTGTTTGAAGGAAGACGAATGATGAGTTCCATCCCAAGAACACCATCCTTACTGTGAAGAATAGGGGTGGTAGCATCATGCTTTGGGGGTGTTTTTCTGCACATGGGACAGGACGACTGTACTGTATTAAGGAGAGGATGACCGCGGCCATGTATTATGAGATTTTGGGGAACAACCTCTGTCCCTCAGTCAGAGCATTGAAGATGGATCGTGGCTGGATCTTTCAACATGACAATGACACGAAGCGCACATCCAGGAAAACCAAGGAGTGGCTCCGTAAGAAGCATATCAAGGTTCTGGTGTGGCTTAGCCAGTCTCCAGACCTAAACCCAATAGAAAATCTTTGGAGGGAGCTGAAAGTCTGAGTTTCTCAGCAAAAGCCCAGAAACCTGTCTGATCTAGAGAAGATCCGTGTGGAGGAGTGGGCCAAAATCCCACCTGCAGTATGTGGAAACCAGGTGAACAACTACAGGAAACGTTTGACCTGTGTAATTGCAATCAAAGGCTAGTGTACCAAGTATTAAGTATTGGTTTTCTCAGGTGTTCAAATACTTATTTGCAGCTGTATCACACAAATAAATCATTTAAAAAAATCCTACATTGTGATTTCTGGATTTTCTTTTTCGATTACTTCTCTCACTGTAGACATGCACCTATGTAGGAATAATTGTGAATATAATTATCATCCATCTGCTTCCAATAGAGAAATGCTTTGCTCTGTTCTAGGTAACGTGGCAGCCACCTAGCAGGAGATAGCAAGAACAAAAACATCTAATCATCAGAACTGTTAGAACCAGGAGCGCCTGTTGTCTGTTAAACAGTGATGAAAGTATTCGGGATTTTTTAATTTTCATGAAAATAGCTCCCGAAAATTGAGGAAAAATCGTGTAAATTAATCCGGATATTAGTTGACAACATTGGACGAACATGCGTTTGACTTCGTTGTTTAGCTTTCACGAGCGTAGCCATTTTGAGGCACTAACACTAGTAAGAGCCAAAATAAAACAACAATGAACCATTTGAAGAATATAGAATCGGAATCACTGCATGTTTTAAAGGGAACAGTGACATTCCTGAAGATCACACTCCAGGGAGTGTGTATCAAGACCAATAAAAAAATGCTCTTCATGTGAATTCAAATAATCCTACAAAACATTGAAAAACATTGAAAAATTGATTGAAAAATATTGGGTTGACAAACCAACTGGCAGCCTGGAACAACAAGTTAACCAAGTGCTACATGCAGTAAGAGCGCGACAAAATAAGAAAAAGGAAGTTGACACCTTTCTGACAGAGGAAGGAGAAATTTAGAGTTTTACGCAAAACATTTAATAATTGTGGCCGCAGACAAAGAGGAAGAATAATGGGGAGGTGTTGCAAATTTGATCAAAAATATTTTATTTGCCGGTGTTGTGGAGAAAAAGGTCACATTTCACGTGACTGCCCTAAAAATAAAACACCCACCACTGCATAACGAGCATTAAAAATGTCACGACTTATGCTGCCAAAACGCAACTTTTTAATTTGCCCCATACGTTTGTTGGGTAGAGATGGCTTGCTGAAACGAGGACTGGGCTTAATTCCCTCTCTGACAGGAAATATACAAGTAAAAAGAATATTAGATAGATAGTCCAAGCTAACCTCCCACAAGAACAGGAGATCTCTTGCTCCAAACAGCTTGAGATATAATTGAACAACCACAAAATGATGTAGGAAGTGACTCATTGCATGTGACTATGTAGTATAAGATACTGTAAACTTACAACAGCCCACATCTGCCAAAATAATGATTGATTATCTGTACTCAGATGGTATATCAGTCGTAGAGGCAGGATCAAGACTGACTGACAAACTAAATGCATTACACAAGGAATGGACACCACCACACACGTCATTGCACAAACAAACAACAGGAGTGGAAGAGTTTGAGACAATTTGTATTGGTAGCATGAAATGTTGCATGTTTTTGGGATGTGGAAGGAAACCAGAGTGCCCGGAGAAAAGCCACGCAGGCACGGGGAGAATGTAAAAACGCCACACAGGCGGGGCCGGGATGGAACCCAGGCCCTCAGAACTGTGAGGCAGACGCTTTACCAGCTCACCCACCCTGCCGCCAAGGCTAAATTTTTCTGTTCGAGTGGTACCTGTGGAAACCACCCAAAGTCCCAGAAAAACAAACTGGATAACTACATACAAAAAACTGAATTCCAATACACTGAAATGACACAGTAGATCCGCAAATGTAAAACTACATTCTTGTGACAATAATCAGGCCACGAGAGTTGCAAGTATTACAATATGTGTACCAGCGAATAGAAGTAGGGCTTATGTGTCTTCCAAAAATCCTAAAATCCAGATTGAAAAAGAAAAATGGAACAAGTTATTGTGCTTTAATAACTTTATTATTGCCATTTGTCTCGTCATCCTATGTCTGTTTATGAATTAACATCTATTGTACATGCGGTTTTATCTGAACACTGGCAGAGACTGAGGAGGGCCTGAATGACATGTACAAAATAGCAGAAACAAACATGTGGATACACCTGACACTGTAAAAGGTGAGTCACCCAAAGGGAAAGGTGAACAAAGTTGAGCATAAGGTGGGTGCAGATTTATAGTATCTGAAAATACCTGAAGTCTGGTGAAGATTTAAAAGACACCTGACTCATTTAGGGGTGACTTGGTCGACATGACTTCAAAATGGCTAAATAATATGACAGCATGTTGGGCTGCAACATTGACAGCCGTAATGATAATTTTGTTCATATGGTACCTTTGGGCACCTGTAAAGGTGACAAAAACACATAACAACAGAACCAATAATTATACTCAAGTCAGCTATGCCTACCACACATAAGATAAAAAGGCGCAACGTCATTTCAAACAACATTGATAAACAACTATGCGGCAATCACCAAGGGATGAGGGAGGACTCCATGTGTGCCTCTCAATGAATCACTTAAGCACGATTTTAATTCCTTGGCCGCGTCTAATTGTAAAACTCAAAGAGACTCTACAAGAAATAAGGTATAGATCAAATAAATGGTATCTGACAAATAATGTACGAGATTCCAGGTGGAACACACTGGTTGCGGACGAAGGTAACAGATGGACTCCCTCCTGGGGAAAATCATGATATTCTCAGCATCACAAACACTTAATGACCTTTCTTTAGACAGAAATAGGCCTTACAATACAGGTAAATTTAACTAAAGATTCAATTATTCCCCCAGCTTTTAAGCCTTCTACCACATCTTGCTGGGGATTCCATCTACGGGCTTATGCTAAAGGAAACCCCCATTTTTTTCTCACCATTGGCCAATTTAATGCTACCTTGAACCCGAATGCTATACAAAAGAGTCCGTATACTATGGAGGGAGTTGAAGAATCTTAACCGAAAAAGTGTGAGGAACACTACAAAGAGGAAACAACCGGTTGTTATTAATGAAGAATGCAGCTAACAGTCTAAAATATAGTTACATCACGTTCATGGGCCCTAGGCCACTACTACGTGTCATTCCAGCAGAAATCCCAATACAGTGTACCCCGAAGGTAATGACTAAAAAAGCTCCTAACACCACTTGTCAGAAATGGAATAGTGTTTCTCCAACAACTAAGGCAGTAAATGATAAACTGATATTTTCTACTAATGTTGCATTGGCTACTTTCTCCTGTGTTAGCTTTAGAGGGACAGATGTTAAGGGGGGAAGTCTCAACAAAACATGGTGCATGATGTCCATCGGCAAACTGCCCCACTGCTCATGCAGGGATGTGTGGTGGTCAAAGGTTCTATGACACTGATAAATGCACCAGGAACGTTTGCACTGCTATCACTGCTGTTATCCATGACTGTGTTTCCATCCAAAGGAGAGGATGTACAATTGGCCGCATCCATCTTTGGACCTCCCTTCGGTTTCTCCCGAAGGTGAACGTCCTCTTGAAAAGATGGAGATCCGACATACATTGATGCAATTGGCATCCCACGAGGCGTACCAGATGAGTATAAGTAGGCTAACCAGGTTGCTGCAGGATGAGAATCTATTTTATGGATAACCCCAAATACAGAATCAATTACATACATTACAATGTACAGACTCTAGGTAACTAAACAGAAGGTTTTATTGCCATAAGAGAACAACCAGCTCCAACCTCACTCATGGCGTTCCAGAACAGCATAGCGGTCGACATGCTCCTGGCCAAGAAGGGTGGCATCTGCTCAGTGTCCGGTGACCAGTGTTGTTTATTCCAAATAACACAGAACCTGATGGGTCACTCACAAGGGCGATTCAAGGCCTCCACACCCTGAACCCCAAAATGAAGGAGCACTCTGGTGTGAACACATCAGCCTGGTCTGGGTGGTGGGGAAAAAAAAGTTTGACAAATCTAAAAACGTGGTGTTCTCTGTCCTAGTTTCCATAGCTGTGTTTTCAGCTATTCTTGCATTGTGTGGATGTTGTTGTATTCCTTGCATAAATCCATCACTTAACCAACTTATAACCACTGCTATTACCCGACAAATTCAAAATTGGCAGAAATATATCCACTATTGGCACAACAGCGTAAACAGTGATATTGTTGACCACGATGATGACGTTATGACTTCTCTTCCAGACCTGTTCTCTGATCCAGAAAATTACAAGTAATAAGTGCTATATTTTCCTCTGAGTGTAACTGTTTGTTTTTAGAAATATGATTCTGTAGAATAAAGCCGAAAGGGTGATCTATTAGATTATGTGAGGATTTGAGCAAATGTAGGATAAACAGGAGAACAATGCAGAAATAGTTGTAAATATAATTAACTTCTGCCTGCAATGAAGAATGCTTTGCTCTGCTCTAGAAAATGTAGCAAATGTAAGATTAACAGGGGCGAAATGTAGGAATAACTGTGAATATAATTATCAGACATCTGCTTCCAATAAAGAAATGCTTTGCTCTGCTCTAGATAACGTGGCAGCCGCCTACCAGGAGATAGCAAGAACAAAGACATCTAATCATCAGAACTGTTAGAACCAGGAGCACCTGCTGCCTGTGAAAGAAATGTTAACACATGTACACACACATGAACAAACAAGTACACTTTGTTTCCAACTATGTTTTCCTTGCCTCCCCCTTTTTGTAACATTCATGTAAATAAGGGGCACCTTGAAACTAAATAAATAGAGGTGCTGAGGAGAGGATAATCAGAGAGACTTGAACTGGTGTCTTTGCTTTCTTTTTGTCCAATTTAATGAATGTCTAATTGGTAAACCTGACAACCTTACGATGAAAATTTCAGACCGCTCCATGATTTCTAAGTGGGAGAACTTGCAATATAGCCGGGTGTTCAAATACTTATTTTCTTCACTGTTTAGTTTTTTTTTTCCTTTTCTTTCTTTTTGTCTGTTGCTGTTTTAAAAGTGTTAAAAGACAAATGGCTGGGTACTCGAGTTTGCTTGCTCAATATTTTGATATATCCGTCCATCCATTTTCTGAACTGCGTATCCTCACAAGGGCCGTGGGAATGTTGCACCCAATCCCAGCTGTCATCGGGCAGGAGGCAGGGTACACTCTGAAATAGTTGCTGGCCAATCGCAGGGCACATGGAGACAACCATTCACAATAACAATCACACCTAAGGGAAATTTGGAGTCTTTATTGATAAAATCTATAGTATAAACTATATCAGTTTTCCATGAATCATAGCATTTTGAAAAACTGAAAATCTCGATGTCCATGCAACACTTGGAAAATGCAAATTGAAGCAATGAACTTCTCAAAAAAGATCGACAAAGGAGTTTTAACTGTAATTCCATGCTGTTAAAGACCATCCCAATAAACTTGCTCGAGCTCTTGCAAAAAAAAAATAATACCGTAAGCCTGTGCTTCTCAAAATCGTAGGCCGCGCCCTCGTGTTTTGGGGGGTGGGGGCTTAGTGACTGTGGGGAACATGCTTTTGTGGTGTTTACATAATTCACCCGCGGGACCTCGAGTTGGGGTGCTGGGTTCCGCACGGACTGTTTTTGTTGTTGCCCTTCCAGAGAAGTCAATTCACATAGTTCCCGCCGTTATGCGAGTAGTGTTTTGATGTCTGCCAATAAAACAAGTTTTGTTCCTGTGTCCGACACACCGCCTCCGACTCTTTTTCTACAGCGCTACACTGTTGACCCCGACGTCAGTCCCGGCGTTTTCGAGAATGAACCGAACTTGGCAACCGCCATCCTCAAATTGCCGGAGTTTTGGGAGACGTCCGCGGCAGCGTGGTTAGCGCAGACGAAGGCTCAGTTCGCCTTCCGCGGATCTCTGATGATTCCACGCGTTACTACCACGTTGTCTCAGCCCTCGGGTGCTCAATGGCGGCCAGAGTGTGCCCGACGTCTGTTGGCTATTAATGGACTGTGGGACAGCAAACCTTCCGAACTCATGGAAATGATGCTAAACCTGCTGGGCACGGAAGAGCCCAATTTCATTTTCATGGAACTGATTCTCAGGCACTTGCCACCGCATGTTCAGACGGCACTCGCTAACAGTACAGTCCCCGGGCCCTGGCCGAGGAGGCCGACCGTTTCTTCCTGGCCACCCAGCGCTTCTCCCCTGAGATGCTGGCCGCGGTGCGCAGTTACTCTCCTCCGGGCGTGGGCGTGGCATCCAGCAGGGGCCCCATCGCCACCGACGACCATGCTGGCACAGGTTAGTGCTACTTTCACACTCGTTTCGGTGCGTAAGCGAAGAGGTGCCGCGCCCCTTGAGACTACGATGCGTCGGGAAACGCCAAAGCCCGCGCTCCGCGGCGGCCGTGAGCATGGGCGCGAAGAGCCGGCTACTGTTCGTCAAGGACATCCTTTCCGGGCGCAAATTCCTTTGCGACACCGGCGCCCAGAGGAGCATCCTGACAGCCACTGGGGAGGACACCGCTGGCGGGACTCATGGGCCACCCCTACTGTCCGCTAATGGCTCCCCTATCCGTTCTGATGGCATAAGGACTGTGGACTTGTGTTTTGGGAGTCAGCGCTTCACATGGAACTTTGTCACTGCTGATGTCTCATTCCCTCTCCTCGGCGCTGATATTTTTTGTGCCCACGGGCTGCTGGTGGATGTTAAGAGGGGCCGTCTGGTGGATGCACTGACTTTCTCCACGGTCGCCTGCATCTGCAATGAGGCGACTTATGGTGGTCTCTCCAGTTTGCTCTCGGACGACACCAAGTATCAGCTCCTCCTTGGTGAGTTCCCTGGCGTGACACGGCCCACTTTCTCCTCTGCCACGACTAAACATGGGGTCGAACACCACATCGAGACCAAGGGCCCCCTGATTCACGCGAGGGCCCGACGGAGTTTGCCAACATGGAGCGCCTGAGCATCGTCCGCCGTTCGGATAGCCCGTGGGCCTCGCCGCTATACATCGTCCCTAAACCAAGCGGCGGGTGGCGACCGTGTGGTGACTACCGCCGCCACTACGCCCGACCACTACCCTGTTCCACACATTTAGGACTTCTCGGCCCACCTGACGGGCAAAATCCTGTTCTCCAAGGTCGACCTGGTGCGCGGGTATCACCAGGTTCCCGTGCACCCCTCAGGCGTTCCCAAGACAGCTGTAATCACACCGTTTGGACTGTTCGAGTTTCTGAGGATGCCGTTTGGTCTTAAAAACGCGGCACAGTCCTTCCAGCATTTAATGGATTCTGTGCTCAGGGACTTGCCATTTGTGTTCGTCTATTTGGATGACATCCTCGTCGCCAGCTCCTCGGAGGATGAACATCTGATGCACCTCCGCGACCTCTTCGCAAGACTCGAGCAGCATGGCCTGATCATCAACCCGGCGAAGTGTGTTTTCGGGTTGCCCTCTATCCAGTTCCTCGGGCACCTCATCGACAAGAACGGCGCCCACGGGGCCCCTGTCGGTCTCACTACCGATGCAACCGCTTGCCTTTTTCAGCCATCAGCTGGTCCCCAGTGAGCGCAAATACAGCACGTTCGATAGGGAGCTCCTCGGCCTCTGGCTGGCGATCCGCCACTTCCGCTCCTTATTGGAATGCCGTAAGTTCACGGCATATGTGGACCATAAACCCCTCACTTTCGCCATGTCCAAGGTGGCCGAGCCGTGGTGCGCTCGCCAGCAACGCCAACTGTCATTCATCTTGGAGTACACTACGGACATCCAACACATCGCCGGCAAATCCAATGTGGTCGTGGACTGCCTCTCCAGGGCGATCGTCGGCACACGGTCTTAAGAAAGATGTGCAGGCCTGGGTCGACTCGTGCGTGGCCTGTCAGCAGACTAAGGTGCTTCGCCACACAAAAGCTCCCTTGGAGCCCTTTGCTGTCCCCGAGAGGAGGTTCGACCACGTCAACGTCGACTTGGTGGGTCCGGTTCCTCCCTCGCACGGTTTCACCTACTTGCTCACCATGGTGGACAGGACGATCCGCTGGCCCGAAGCCGTTGCCCTCTCCTCGACAACGTCGTCAGACGTGGCCCGGGCATTCATCGGCACGTGGGTTGCTCGCTTCGGGACCCTGTGCGACCTTTCCTCCGACCGTGGCCCTCAGTTTAACTCTGAACTCTGGAACACAGTCGCTGAGAGTTTGGGGGTCAAGCTGCACTGCACTACTGCCTATCACCCCCAGGCGAACAGTCTCTGCGAGCGGTTCCACCGCTCCATTGAAGCAGCCCTGCGTGCCGGCTTGACGGACGGCAACTGGTTGGATAAGCTCCCGTGGGTCATGCTCGGCCTCAGGTGCGCCCCCAAGGAGGACCTGTTGTCCTCATCCGCCGAGGTCGTCTACGGGCAGCCACTGTGGGTCCCCGGCGAATTTATCCCGGACGCCACAGTGCCCTGGTCTGCAGCCAGGCAACGGTCCTCCCTGCTGGAGGCCGCAAAAGGGTTCGGGCCGGTTCCCACCGTGCAACATGGCAGCCCAGCTGCCCTGTCACCTGCGCTCTGCGGATTTTGTGTTTGTTCGTCAGGACGCCCACCGTGGACCTCTGTGCCCCCCATATGACGGGCCCTTCAGGGTCCTGGAGCACAGGGATAAGAGCCTGCTCGTGGACATTGGCGGCAGACCTGAGACTGTTTCCGTGGACAGGGTCAAACCTGCACACCTAGACATTGCCCAGCCTTTGGGGTTGGCCCTCCCCCCGCGGCAGGGTCGTCCCCCTTTGCCCTGTGCCTGCTGAGGTGCCCTTGACCCCGCCTGGGCCCTTGTCCCGTGACTCAATGGACAGTGCGGCCCCACCCCCCTCGGCCCCTACAGTGCACACCCGCCGGGGTCGGGTCGTCATCGCTCCACGGCACGAGGATTTTGACTATGGGTGAATTCTGGGGGGGCTTGTGTGGTGTTTACATAATTCACCCGCGGGACCTCGAGTTGGGGTGCGGGGTTCCCCAGACACTTTTTGTTGTTGCGCTTCTGGAGTAAAGGTTAACAGAGTTCCCGCCGTTATGAGAGTAGTGTTTTGATGTCTGCCAATAAAACAAGTTTTGTTCCTGTGTCCGACACTCCGCCTCCGACTCCTTTTCTCCGGCGCTACACTTTCTTTTTTTTGCCATACGAGAATAAAGTGGAATTGCTCACCCTCTACAGTGGATGGCAGTGGCGCTCATCATAATGTGCGAATTTACAGTTAGCTGTAGCTACGAGCTGAAGTTTTTTTTTTTATTGCACTGAGCAGGCGACCTGAAGTACAATAAACGAGCCCAAAAGAGACATTCCCCCCCCCAAAAAAAATGACAGGGATGAAACGAAAGGCGGAGAGACGATAACAATAAGAAAAAAGAAAGTCACCCGAAAGCCAAGACGAGGAAATATAACGATGTGTATGCTGGGCGTATGTGTATGTGACGAGGAAAGACGGGTTGTTTTCCGTGTCTAAAAATGTTGGCAGCGGACAGCATGAAGCCAAATAAAATGAATGCGCCGCTTAAAAACATTACACCTCAGTCATGCTGATATGCCAATGGATTTTTTTTTCTCTGCGAAAACGTGCCGAAAATCGCCGACAACCACCCCGGTTTGTGAAAGCTACCTCGGTAAACTATTACCATCTTACAAGATAGTGCACCTAATTGCTGTGCAAAAAAAAAAAAACCACAGCGGATTTGTTCATTTGTGTTCTGTAAGTTAGTGTTTTGTGTGTTGCTCCTGAGTTGAACTGAATTTGAAGTTATTTTTTCCACTATGAAATTGTGCAGTAAGTCAAAAATGTTTAAAGTAGCATTTTTATTCATTTAAGGCAATTGATGCACTTATTTTTTTCCATTAAAGACTAAAAAAACTGTTCAAGGTATTTTTTGTAAGTTGAACTCTATTTCTAATTTATTTTTGTTTTCTTTAAGGTTAAGGGTACAATGTTTTGCAGAGCTGCACATATAACACATTTATAGTCGCTGCGGAGAGTGGAGGGGCGCGGATTGTTTTCTTCTCGCAAGGGGGTTGTGACGGAAAATAACTGCGGTAAGCCAACAGCTGCTCATCTTCGGAAAGCAGCTTTCCTATCAAAATTGCTGTTATCTGGGAAAATGCATAGTTGTAACATGTCAAAATGGTGTCATTTTTATCATCTGTAAAAGTCAAAATGTAAACCATGGTACAATTCATATATTTTATTTATTGGAAAAAAAACTGGTGATATGACTCAAGCAGACAAGTACAGATAAAAAAATAATTTGAAAAGGTCACTTGAATGTTACAAAACCCCAAAAAGATGGAAAAGATTGAAAACTCTCTCTCTCTCTCTTACACACACACACGAATCAGTAGTCTGTTTGAAATATGTATTGCTTGGAGTATGAGAACCATTCCAATAACAATTTGCTACCATAATGACTACATTGCAGACAAACGTTTAGTTTTTTTGTTTTGTTTTTTCTTAAAGGTTTCTCATTCTGAGGTTGACACACTGTTTCATCACAGTGGTAATCAGCCCAACAAGCACACCTCATGCAAACATAAGACCCAATAATTTGGACAGACGCCGAGAAACACAAATCCACAAGACTTGCTCCCATTCAAAGAAGAAAATAAACAGCTATGGAATAAAAATATTTTCAGATATATCACCTCGCGAAGCATTGGAACTCTTAATTTCTCTGTGCATGATTCATGGTATCAACAATAATCAATGAGCTGTAGTGTACAGTTAAGTTTGCAATTTGCCTGAGTGGCTGTTTACATAAATTGCCCCTTCAATCCGAAGAAGAAAATTTAATAGAATTCTGTCCAACAATGTTGGACTAAAGAAGATTCGCATACTGCTTTAACTTTTAACCAAAGCCAAAGATTTCTACGCATGATCAAAAACTGCTTAAGTTGAAAGGCGGGTCAATGAAGGCAATCATTATTGTTTTGGTCCCTGGTGGGCCATATTGACCACCCTCACTCTCAACTGACAGATTTTTGTTAACACACTGGTCTTTGGAAAAACTACACTCAATAGGTGCAGTACATTTTTATACCTACTTACAATATATGGCTGCAGTGTTAGAAAACTTGTTTTTTAGAAGGAGCGGGTAATGCAGCCAACGCTTCAACCTAATGTTTCAGGCCTAGTTTATTTTTGTTTGTTTTCCGGGTGTTGAGACATTCTCAAGTAAGTTTGTGTACTACACAAAGAGCAGATCATGTCTCTGTGTACTTAGAAAAAAAAAAAATAAAAACTTATGATGGAAAAGGGTGCAAAAAAAAATGCTGATTTTGGAGACCAAAGATGTCTTGCACAGTGTTGAAGCACTCAAAAAGAAAGGAGAGAAAATATACCAAAGCATGAAAAAGTAAGTATTTGACAAGCTCTCCTGTTTCGGTGGAGTGATATCATTGCCGCACTTCAACATAATTGGCAGGGAAAAGACCATAAGCCCCTCTGCAAATGCCACGCCACCAGCCTTCATCGATCATCTCAATGTTGGTGATGATGTCATCGGGATCAAAGGAGATCTCATCTTCGCCAGCTGAAAGGAAAATTCTCATTGGCGATGAATGCAGACATCATAGATATGCACATGCATAAAAAGACCAGCAGCAAAAATCAGAGAATAAAATCCAACTTTCAAAATTGCTTCCATCTTTTTAGTTTTCTCACCTGCTTGGTAGTCATACAGGGCAACCGCAGTCACACCAGTGTCCTCACCAACTGCATACTGCTGCTCCTCTGGAA
Organism: Syngnathoides biaculeatus; assembly: GCF_019802595.1. NCBI lineage: Eukaryota > Metazoa > Chordata > Actinopteri > Syngnathiformes > Syngnathidae > Syngnathoides > Syngnathoides biaculeatus. Next base: position 36,976,809 of record NC_084642.1, read on the forward strand.
CAGAATGGTCATTTGTTAAGATGGATCACCAAATTTTTGGGGAACTGAGAACTACACTTGGTGAATGGTAATTCAAAGAGCTACCAGTATGATAAACTCTTCTGAAATAATCAATTTCTTCAAACTGTCTTTACTAATGATGGTATTAATCATTAATGATAGACAGTATACAGGAAAGCCTCGGTTCTCGACCACAATCCGTTCCAGAAAGAGGTTCGAGAAGTGATTTGTTCGAAAACTGATACGATATTTCCCATTACAATTAAATGAAAAAGAAACAATGCGTTCAAAGCCTAAAAAAGGGCTTTTTAGAGCATTTCTTTAACTTTAACGAGAAGCGATGGAAATATGTTGACTGATGCCAGTAGTGTGGTAAGTAGATGGAAAGAGTACTTTGAGAAGTTAATGTATGAAGAAAATTGGAGAGAAGGAAGAGTAGAAGAGGCAAGCGTGATTGACCAGGAAGTGCCAATGGTTAGTAAGGGGGAAGTTAGAAAGGCACTGAACGGGATGAAAAATGAAAAGACAGTTGGTCCTGATGAGATACCAGTGGAGGTATGGAAGCAGTTTGGAGAGGTGGCTGTGGAGCATCAACTTATGTAATAGAATACTAGCAAGAGAGAAAATGCCAGAAGAATAGAGGAAAAGTGTACTAGTTCCCATTTTTAGGGACAAAGGCGATGTTCAGAACTGTGGAAACTACAGAGGAATAAATATGACGACCCACACAATGAAGTTATGAGAAAGAGTAGTGGAGTAGTGGAGGCTAGACTCAGGACAGAAGTAAGTATCTGGGAGCAACAGTATGGTTTCATGCCTAGAAAGAGTACCACAGATGCATTATTTGCTTTGAGAATACTTGTGGAAAAGTACAGAGAGGGACAGAAGGAGCTACATTGTGTTTTTGTAGACCTAGAGAAAGCCTACGACAGAGTACCAAGAGAGGAACTGTGGTAATGCATGTGCAAGTCTGGTGTGGCGGAGCAATATCTTAGAATAGTACAGGACATGTATGAGGGCAGGAGAATAGCGGTGTGATGTGCCGTAGGTGTGTCAGAAAAATTTAAGGTGGAGGTGGGACTGCATCAGGGATCCTCCCTGAGCCCCTTCCTGTTTGCGGTAGTAATGGATAGGCTGACAGATGACGTGAGACTGGATTCCCCTTGGACCATGATGTTCACAGATGGTATTGTAATCTGCAGTGAAAGTAGGGAGCTGGTGGAGGAACAATTACAAAGATGGAGGTACACACTGGAAAGGAGAGGAATGAAGATTACCCGAAGTAAAACAGAATATATGTGCATGAATGAGAGGGACGGTGGGGGAAGAGTGAACCTCCAGGGAGAAGAGATAGGGTGGACGACTTCAAATACTTGGGGTCAACAATACAGAGCAATGGAGAGTGTGGTAAAGAAGTGAAGAAACGGGTCCAAGCGGGGTGGAACAATTGGCGGAAGGTGTCTGGTGTTCTATGTGAAAGAAGAGTCTATAAAACAGTGGTGAGGCCGGCCCTGTTGTACGGATTAGACAGTGGCACTGTAGAAACAACAGGAAGCAGAACTTGATGTAGCAGAAATGAAGATGTTGAGGTTCTCGCTCGGAGTGAGCAGGTTGGATAGAATTAGAAATGAGCTCATTAGAGGGACAGCCAAAGCTGGATGTTTTGGAGACAAGGTTCGAGAGAGCAGACTTTGATGGTTTGGACAGGTGCAGAGGCAGGAGAGTGAGTATATTGGTAGAAGGGTGCTAAGGATGGATCTGCCAGGCAAAAGAGCGAGAGGTAGACCAAAGAAAAGGTTATGGATGTGATGAGGGAGGGCATGAAGGACTGTTAGTGAGGAAAATGCACGAGATGGATGGAAAAAGATGACACGCTGTGGCGACCAAGCCGAAAGGAAAAGAAAAAAGAAGTGGCTTTTGACCACATCACCCAGTGTGCAGCAGCCCTCAATTATTTCTTATGATTATTATCATTGAACAACAGGAAACAAACAATACAACACTTGTAATCAAGTCTACATTTTAAATTAAATTAATCCCACTTTTCCGCCACCGGTGAATCAATTCTAGAATAGGCGTGCGGCCTACTAATTTGGTCCACCTGCTACCAACGGAGACCATGTCACTGACCCCCGGTCTAGTGGTTAATGGCTGGAATACTTTATAACCAAAAGAAGTTTGACGCTGCTTTATCCACAGCACAGTTTATGTACTGCATTCAAATGGGCGCATTCTATTCAGGGTTGGGATTCTCTATCACAGGGGTTGAAGACTAAATATTTCAAAATGTAATTTCAAAAGAGCCATACAGTATTTTAAAAACTAAGTACAAGTATATTTGTGCATTTATGTAAGACTAACACTTTTGAAGTATAAGAAGTATCTGAATTATTTTAAATAACATTGTTATGATGTTGCTAACCAATGATGACAAATGTACTTTCAATTAATGAGACTTCTGGTGCTTCATACGTCGTTACATTAAGCTTCATGCGGGCGTTGAGACTTCCACCCATTTATCGTGAAAATTTGATTTGCCATCATGATGGTATGATGGTGAACGATTTTGCCGACAACGGCATGTCTTTTATTCATTTGATTATCTTGTCTTCATGCGAAGTTGCCAAAATGTTTATTGGCAACATCGAGGACAAATGCTTTGGGATACTCTCCATCTGTGAATTTAGACACACAGCAGAACCCTCCCTCTCCACAAAGGCTGTCCACTGAAAACTTTGGTGGTTCTCATGTTGTTTTCTTTTGAGTAACCTTTGTCGAAAGCGTTTCCATCATTAGTTGTTCCAACACGATCGGCATTCCACCCTGCACTTGTGGACCTCGAGAGTCACACTAAACAACGGCAACACCACAAGGACAAACTGCGTCATTTGTGTTGCCTGGCACACCAAACTATGGCAACTCCACTTGAACAAACCTTCTCTACCTCAATTGCGTTGCCCGCACGACAGAAATCACATGTACAGTATCTTGTTATGAGGGCTCAGCGAGGCATATGCAACCACCAAAAGAGCCAGGTGTGGCTAGCAAGCCGTAGGTTACCGACCCCTGCTCTATCACCAGAAGTACTTTGAACCAGCCTAATGGAATGCACATTTTATGTATTGTCATCAAATGAAAGCATTCTAAAATTGAGGCTTACCTTCAGCGGGGGTCTGATAAAGTACTTCCGGCTGTTCAGAGTGACCCTGCGGTTCTGATTCATACAGTTGCTCTCCATTTTCATCAGCAACTTCGTAGGTATCATCTGCATTCTAGACAGGATGAGAAATTTATTGTATTACGGTCTTCAAAAGTGTCTCTGCGTGACATGTATACATTTGAACTGACTCGTAGAAAAATTATACACAATATGTACAGTCTTTTACTTCATGCATCTGACTAGATCGCAACTAGGACTTTGACATTTCTTTGCCATTATTTATGGCATCATACACTAGATTGTTTTGTGCTTTGCAAAATGGCTGGTCTTGGACCAATTGTTCTCACCTCCCTGTGACTGGTCACACAACCCCTCTATCCAATTTTCTCAACTTCAAGCAAATTATTTGTACAGCACTAGTCATACATAAAAAAAAAAAACATGTACCCTCTGTGCCGCTATGGACCTTTCCGATGGCGATTTTAAGCGCCCCCCCCAGCCATGTCCCACAAGCTTCCAAAATGTTGATTGAACACAACATGTTTGAAGTCGATTCTCTATCGTGTATTCCAGATAATATTTCGGTATATTTTTTGCAGAATGCGTCAGACTTCCCCAAGAGTTCTACAGGGAGGTCTCAACTACAGTGAAGAAAATAAGTATTTGAACACCCTGCTATATTGCAAGTTCTCCCACTTAGAAATCATGGAGGGGTCTGAAATTTTCATCGTAGGTGCATGTCCACTGTGAGAGATAATCTAAAAAAAAAATCCAGAAATCACAATGTATGATTTTTTAAGAATTTATGTGTAATACAGCTGCAAATAAGTATTTGAGCACATGAGAAAACCAATGTTAATAATTGGTACAGTAGCCTTTGTTTGCAATTACAGAGGTTAAACGTTTCCTGTAGTTGTTCACCAGATTTACACAAACTGCAGGAGGGATTTTGGCCCACTCCTCCACACAGATGATCTTTAAATCAGCAAGGCTGATGGGCTGTCGCTGAGAAAGAGTTTCAGCTCCCTTCAAAGATTTTCTATTGGGTTAAGTTCTGGAGACTGGCTAGGCCACACCAAAACCTTGATATGCTTCTTACGGAGCCACTCCTTGGTTTTCCTGACTGTATGCTTCAGGTCATTGTCATGTTGAAAGACCCAGCCACGACCCATCTTCAATATTCTGACTGATGGAAACAGGTTGTTCCCCAAAATGTCACAATACATGGCCGCAGTGATCCTCTCCTTAATACAGTGCAGTCGTCCTGTCCCATGTGCAGAAAAACACCCCCTAAGCATGATGCTACTACCCCCATGCTTCACAGTAAGGATGGTGTTCTTGGGATGGAACTCATCATTCGTCTTCCTTCAAACACGGTTAGTGGAATTATGACCAAATAGTTCCATTTTGGTCTCATCTGACCACAAAACTTTCTCCCATGACTCCTCTGTATAATCCAAATGGTCATTAGCAAACTTAAGACGGGCCTTGATATGTGCTTGTTTAAGCAGGGGAACCTTCCATACCGTGCATGATTTCAAACCATGACGTCTTAGTGTATTACCAACAGTCACATTGGAATTTGTGGTCCCAACTCTTTTCAGGTCATTAACCAAGTCCTGTCGTGTAGTCCTGGGTTGATTCCTCACCTTTCTAAGGATCATTGAGACCCCGCGAGGTGATATGTTGGTTATGTTTAACTTCTTCACTTTTGTAAGGATTGCTCCATCAGTGGACCTTTTTTCACCAAGCTGCTTGGCAATTTCCCCATAGCCCTTTCCAGTTGTGTGGAGTTGTACAATTTTGTCTCTGGACAGCTCTTTGGTCTTGGCCATGTTACAACTTTGAGTCTTACTGATTGTATACGGTGGACAGGTGTCTTTATGCAGCTAACGACCTCACACAGGTGCATCTGATTCAAGATAATAAATGGAGTGGAGGTGGACTTTTAAAGGCGAATTAACAGGTCTTAAAGGGTGAGAATTCTCGCTGATAGATGCGCAAACCCTTATTTGCAGCTGTATCACACAAATTGTTAAAAAAAAAAAAAAAAAAATACATTGTGATTTCTGGATTTTTCTTTTTCGATCTCTCTCACACTGGACATGCATCTACAATGAAAATTTCCAACCCCTCAATGATTTCTAAGTGAGAGAACATGCACTATAGCAGGGTGTTCAAATATTTATTTTCTTTACTGTATTTCATGCAAGGATATGTACACGGAATTAAGATTTTGGACAGAGCAGAATGCAATATCATAGTTACAGCGAAATGTTGCTGAACGATGCAAAAAAGTTTGACACCTCAGAAACTTCATATTGAAATCCAACAGGATAAAATAGTGGAATTATAGTGCACATTTAAAGCAGTAAGTGAGTGAGTAATTTTTACTTGGAAAGATCACGAGTAATATTGTAGTCTCTATAAATGAGTGGGTGTATTCATTTGACTTGGCTCATAATCAAACCCAGTGCTCTCTCTTAAAAGTCTAATCTAACACAAATAGACATTTCTCTTGCATGACATAAAACATTACACACTTCATTCAGCAGGTCAATGATATACTAACAAAGTGAAACTCGTTCTCCTGCAATGTATACAGAACTGATAATGATTAAATTAACTCAGAGAAGATACTTCTCCTTCACTTACCTTCGAACATACAGCCTTGTGTTTGTATATATTATTGACATTTAGTTGTACGTGCGGTCTTCTGCGAGCCTTAATCCATCATAGACATTTTATCAACTGTGTTTTAGGCTTTGGAAGGGCCTAAGCCCCCGTAGCTCAGTGGTTAGAGCACTGGTTTGGTAAACCAGAGGGTGTGGGTTCGTATCCCACTAGGGCCTCCACCTCCCTCCCCTATATGCGTTCATCTGAGATGATACGCTGTGGCGACCCCGAAAGGGAAAAGCCGAAAGAAACACACACGTTTTAGGCTTTGGATAAGTAATCAACTGGGCCCCTTGAAACCTAGCAGGATATCTTTCATCAGAATTGCACATTCCCCAAGTGCATCTGAGGACCATTTTCTTCGTAACATTACCTTTTCCAAGCGCACGCTACTGACACCAGCATTGCTTGTGGGACAATATGGCGAGAGGGGCGTGTCAAGTCAGGGGTTAAGACAATGCGGCTATCTGATTGGCTATTATTGTCCAAGTAATTGACAGGTCAGAAAGGTCCATGTCTACATCTCAACCTCATCGGCTGAGATAGATCCTTGCTTCTGTTGCCAAGGCCTCCCTCATATGTTTTGTTGGATTTCTTTCATGTATACGGACAAAATTGCTGGTCACCCTTTGTTAATGAAAGAAAAACGCACCCACCATGCGAATAACTTGAATCTGACAATATTTAATGGAAATTGACCAATGAAAATCATCCAAAACTTTATATCTTGTTGTACAACCTTTAGGGATAATCACTGTAATCAAATGATTTGTATAACTTTCAAAGAGACCGCCACAACTCATCAGATTTTTTGTCCGGTGCTTAATGAGCAAACTGCGCCAGTTTCAGGTTTTAAAGGGAGCTTTCTACAGAATGCATAATTCAGCTCCTTGCATTGATGTTCAAAAAGATTTAGATTAGGGCTAATATAAGGCCACTTTTGAAATCAATTGGTTTGGTTTTAGCCATGATTGGGTGTTTTTAACGGTTATGGGTCATTATTCTGTTGCAATATCCATAATCTGCTACTGACACCAAGAGAAAAAAAATTTCAGAACAATTTGTGCAAATTTGTTGGAATTTCTGAATTTTCAAAATGTCAACAACATTACAGCAAGACAGTCATCATCATAATGGTTAGTAAATTATTGTTTCACTATATGTCATTTAGCGTTTATTGTATCAACCTTGTCATAGCAGATGCAGTTGCAGTTTGAATTGAATTAAAGTACTAAGATTGAACAATGGGCAGCATAATTCCCTCTACAATATCTTTGCAGACGCAAGACACCCTTCGTCAGATGTAGCAAAGCACCTCAGAACATAAGTCCGTCACAGACAAAACAGCTCAATGATTCTTTCAAGTAAATGACAGGTTAAAATTTGTTGTGAAATGACATTATAATTATATAAATAAAATTGATTTGTCCATGCTATGCTAACCTGGAAAATGCAGCCCTATGGGGCCACAAGCCAGTGCAATCTGTAGGCCGGTCTCAAGCCCGGATAAATGCAGAGGGTTGCGTCAGGAAGGGCATCCGGCATAAAACTGTACCAAACAAATATGACCATTCATCGAAAGAATCCCATACCGGATCGGTTATGGCCCAGGTTAGCAACACCCACATTCGGCACCGCTAACCTGCAGGACGTTGGTGGAAATTCAGCTACTGTGGTCGAAGACAAAGAAGAAGAGGAAACCGGATCCGTCGGGACAAGAAGAACAGGAATGCACGGAGCTTACAACTGAGTGTAGGGACTTTGAGTGTTGGGACTATGACAGGAAAAGCTCAGGAGTTGATTGACGTGATGATTAGGAGAAAGGTTGATATATTGTGCATCCAAAAAAGCAAGTGGAAAGCTAGTAAGGCTAGAAGTTTAGGAGCATGGTTTAAATTATTTTACCATGGAGTAGGGGTTATTTTAAAAGAAGAGCTGGCTACTAATGTCTTGAAGGTGAAAAGAGCATCAGATCACATGATGAGGCTGAAATTTGAAATTGAGGGTGTTATGTCTAATGTGATGAGCAAGTTTGCACCACAGGTAGGATGCGAGCTACAAGAGAAATTCTGTAAGGAACTAGATAAAGTAGTTCTGTGCATCCCAGACAGAGAGTGCGCTGTAATTGGTGCAGATTGGAATGGACATGTTGGTGAAGGAAACAGGGGTGATGAAGAAGTGATGGATAAGTATGGCATCCAGGAAAGGAACTTTGATGGACACATGGTGATGGCACAGTGGTCAGATCAGTATAATCCATTGAAGTTACATGGTTCATTAACGATTCAGACTACAGCATTCCCATCAGAACATTTTTAAGAACAATTTTGTGTTTTTGCAAACCTACAATGAAAATGTCAACGAACAAAAAAATACTTTGCTAACCAAACCAAGCCAACTATAAATTTAAAAGGTCGCTTCCAACTTTGATCAATTTTTTTTTGTCGCATAGTCGGGGCCACAATGTGTTTTCAATGGCAAATGTCCGGGGTGATGCCACAGGCAGTAGATGCAGCTAATATGGCGACCACTTTGATGTCGAATGACACTTCCGCAACTTTGCACATGGAGAACGTGCTCTCCGCTCATTTACTTTTTCGTATTGACATTGAAGTGAATAATGTTATATGTATTTTTCATTTCAATATCTATTTTAGAATGTTTATCGGCATGACACTTGGGCTTTAATGTTATGTTGCCTCCAATATTTATAATACAGAATTAGCTTGTTGTGCACTTTATTGTCTGTGCTTTCATCCTTGATCAGGCTCTGGGTGGAATTTTAACATTATACACCATCTCATCCTGTACTCTCTACTTTGGCTTCAGACCAGACCTTCTTTTACTCACCACAATTTCTTGTATTATTCACATACCCCGACATTCATTAAAGCAACAGCACTTTTTTTTTTTTTTTTTTTTTTTTTTTTTTTTTTTTTACCATTATTATTGAGAGTAAACATAAGCAGCATGTCTAACTCTCTTGCTTTACGTTGCCCAGACTGCATTGCCAACTAAAGCACTTGGTGATGGACGGTGTTGGTAATTTACCCATTTAAAAGCCGGGGGGGGGGGGGGGGGGGGGAGAAGAGTCAGTTAAGGAAGTAGAAATAGTCTGAGTAGCAGACGTTGTGCTTCCGTGTTAAAAAACAAACAAAACAAAAGGAAGCCAGGCTATGGTTTACTGCGCTGGATCGGTTTTCATGTGCGTGAAGAATGTGCAACAAGTACGCAGTTGCATTGGTCTGGAATTTTTTTTTTTTTTTTTTTTTTAAATCCATGCAATTTAAGACAGAATTCCACCTATAAACGGAAAAAATCACGTCTGTAAGGGGGAAGTTAGAAGGCACTACAAAGGATGAAAAATTGAAAGGCAATTGGTCCTGATGACATACCTGTGAAGGTATGGAAGCAATTTGTTTGGAGAGGTGCTGTGGAGTTTTTGACCAACTTATTCAACAGAATAGTAGCAGGCTCTCGCCTGGAGAATGGAGGAAAAGTGTGCTCGTTCCCATTTGTAAGAACAAAGGCAAGATGCCTGGAGAATGGAGGAAAAGTGTGTTAGTTCCCATTTTTAAGAACAAAGGCAATGTTCAGAGCTGTGGAAACAGAGGAATAAAGTTGATGAGCCACACAATGAAGTGAGGGGAAAAAGTAGTGGAGGCTAGACTCAGGACAAAAGCAAGCATCTGCAAGCAACAGTATGGTTTCATGCCAAGAAAGAGTACCACAGATGCATTATTTGCCTCGAGGATGCCAGTGGAAAAGTACAGAGAAGGTGAGAAGAAGCTACATTGTCTCTTTGTGGATCTAGAGAAAGCCTATGACAGAGTACCGAGAGAGTAACTGTGGTACTGGATGCGTAAGTCTGTTGTGGTGGAGAAATATGTTGGAATACTACAGGACATGAATGATGGCAGCAGAACAATGGTGAGGTGTGTCGTAGATGTGACAGAAGAATTTAAGGTGGAGGTGGGACTGCATCAGGGATCAGCTGAGCCCCTTCCTGTTTGCTGTGGTAATGGATAGGCTGACAGGTGAGGTTAGACTGCAATCCCCTTAGGGCATGATGTTCGCAGATGATATCATGATATGCAGTGAAAGCAGGGAGCAGGTGGAGGAACAATTAGAAAGATGGAGGCATGTACTGCAAAGGAGAGGAATGAAGATTAGCTGAAGTAAAACAGAATATATGTGCGTGAATGAGAGTGGTGGAGGGGAAAGACATGGTGACTTTAAATACTTTGGGTCAAATATCCAGAGCAATGGTGAGTGTCGTAAGGAAGTGAAGAAACGGGTCCAAACAGGTTGGAACAGCTGGCAGAAGGTGTCTGGTGTGTTATGTGACAGAAGAGTCTGCTAGGATGGAGAGCAAAGTTTATAAAACAGTGGCGAGGAAGATCCATGATGTATGGATTAGAGACGGTGGCAATAAAAAGACAACAGGAAGCAGAGCTGGAGGTGGCAGGAATGAAGATGTTGAGGTTCTTTCTTGGAGTGAGCAGGTTGGATAGGATGAGAAATGAGCTCATTAGAGGGACAGCCAAAGTTGGATGTTTTGGAGACAAGGTTTGAGAGAGCAAACTTCGATGGTTTGGACATGTCCAGAGGCAAGAGAGTGAGTATATTGGTGGAAGGGTGCTGAGGATGGAGCTCCCAAGCAAAAGAGCGAGAGGAAGACCAAAGAGAAGGTTGAATGATGTTGTGAGGGAAGATATGAGAGCACTGGGTGATAGAGAGGTGGATGCAGGAGATAGGCTCAGATGGAAAAAGATGACATGCAGTGGCAACCCCAAACGGGACTAGTCAAAAGGAAAAGAAGATGCTAGCCTGGGAACAGTGATGCCAAGATACTTAAAAAATATTCACCATTTTTCGTAACAAGCGACGGAAAGCTGGTATTGGCTAGGAGGCCACCGGGTGAGGTTTCGTCAGCACATTTTGGTCATTCCCATAAGACGTTTTTACTTTCCTTTCAATAACAACAAACAAAGAAACAACAATGGCGAGCGTGTAAGCGTGTCTGCTTGAACAAATATACCCAAATGACCAGATATGTTTAATTATGCTGCAAAATAAATCGAGATGGTGGAAACGTAGGTACTATGTGGAGGCGGGAGGAACTGAGTTGTCTGACACTGAGTACATCACAGCATGTAACTAAACGGGCCGATCTCAAGACATGAGCTCATGGTTCTTGATGCGCAGCAATTTTTTTTTTTTCAACGTGCAATAATATGATGAGGTGATTAAACATTTATATGGTTTTCCAATCATAACTGCCCTCATTGTCTACAACAGGGGTGCTCAATGAGTCGATCGCGAGGCAGTCTTGGTCGAACGGGGGACTGCTTGCCCAAAAAAAAAAAAGTCAGCCAATGGTCCCTTGAAACATGCACAATTGTGCACCGCTGATGCAGTCTCGATTAAAAGTATAACATACAGTTATTCAGTTTGTGGCATTTTACAATGTGATTCAATGAGTGAGGGATGACTGGTTGTTTTATCCAATGGCACAATTCACATACATACTGTAAAAAATGAAAAGAAGTCAACGACCGCTGCCCCGCCACACTCTCTCTCCCTAGTTTAACTTCCACTCGCCCCCCCCTCTTAAAGACATACACTCATAATTAGAAATGTTACAGTACTTACGCAGCCCATCAATGTTTTTATAATGGACGAGATTTTCTCTTTTCCGAGTGGGAAAGGTTTGGTCTGAAGCCAAAGTAGAAAGTGCAGGATGAGATGGTGTGTAATTTTAAAATTCCACCTTGGCACAGCCTGATCCAAGATGAAAGCACAGATAATAAAGCGCACAAAAAGCTAAAATAGGAGGCAACATAAAATTAACCTTAAAACGGTTTGGGAGCATAACCCCCCACCCCACCCCCATACACTTGAGGAACAAACTAATACTATGGCTATATTATTGAAAGAATAGGAATGGTAAGAAAAAAATCTGTGGGTTGTGGAAGTGTTTTTTTTTGTTTGAAGTAAATGTCAACATGTAATACAGTGGTGTGTGTTAGTAGAGTCATTTTTTTATTAACTTCATGAATGTTTAACGAACAAAGACAAAAGATAGTCTTTAATGTCTTGAAGCCCACCTCATATGCTGAAGAGAAAGCAGGCTGGACAGGTGCAGTTGTGCTTGGAGTGGGAATTTGGCTCGCTGGAACAGGAGAAGGAGCTTTGGCCTGCTCTTCAATTCTACGTCGTGCCTCCTCTTGCTCCTGTTTCTCCTTAGCCTGCCGACGTGTTCGCTCTTCTTCAGCTCTCTTTCTGTCCTCTTCCTCTTTCTGTCTGGAGATATTCTCAAACTGGGCCTTAATATTTCCTGTGCTGCTGCCAGCTGCATGAAAGGGAGAATTGGAGATGTGAGATTGAGGACCATTTTTTAAAAGCACTTGGGTATGGGTACTCTACTCAGCTGCTAGTCTGCTATTATTTTGAACACTACTGTATGTATTTAAATAGCACATTTCATACACAAGGGAACTCAATGGGCTTTACATGATTAAAAGCATTTAAAAACAAAGAAACATTTAAAACGAAAAAATACACTTAAAACGGCATATAGTGCAAAAAATATTTAAAGATGGAAATACTAAAAAAAATGTGAGGGAAAAAAAAGTTTTTAAACGTGGATTTAAACACACGTGGGACTAGTGTCACTTCTTTTGGTAACTTATTCCATTTGTAGGCAGCATAATAGTCATATGCTACTTCACCATGTTTGTTTTGGACTCTGCGCTTCACTATTTGACAAGACAGTCGAGCTCAGACCACTACTGGGTTTGTATTCCATTAGCATTTCTCTCACGTATTCAGGACCAAAACCATTTAGTGATTTATAGAACAGAACCAGAACTTTAAAATCCATTCTAAAGCTGACTGGAAGCCAGTGTAAAGACCATACAATTGGAGTTGTATACTCTAACCCAGGGGAGGGCAAACATTTTGACTTGCAGGCCACACAAACTCTGACACCAATCATACAGGGACTGAACACGTATCAGGGGGTTCGGTACACCATATTCTCGAAGGACCCCCACAGGACTCCCCAAGGGACACAGTTGAACGCTTGCTCAAAGTCCACAAAACATAACATGTAGACTGCTTGGGCGAATATCCATGCACGCGTTTAAGGACCCAGCCGAGGATGTAGAGCTGGTCCACTCTTCCAGTCCACTGTTCCACAGTGGACCAGAATTTCCTCGAAGCAGTCTTGAAGTCGTTGTCCATGGCCTCACCAAAACTCTTCCCACGCCTGTGTTTTTGCCTCAGCGACAACCAAAACTTCATTCCGTGTGGACAATCGGTACCCATCAGCTGCCTTGGGAGTCCCACAGGACAAAAGGACCGATAGGATTTCTTCTTCAGCTTGACAGCATCCCTCATTGTTTGTGTCCATCAAAGTGTTCAAAGATTGCCACCACGAGGGACACCGACCACCTTACAACCAATGTTCCGGTCTGCTGTCGCAACAACAGAGGCGCAGAACATAGTCCACTCGGACTCAATGTACAACGCCTCCCCTGGAACATGAGTAAAATTCTGTCTTAGGTGGGAGTTGAAAATCCTTCTGACAGGGCATTCTGCCAGCTGTTCCCAGTAGATCCTCAGAATACGTTTGGGCCTGCCACGTTGGACCAAGACCTTCCCCCAGCATAGGAGCACACTCACCATCAACTGGTGATCAGTTGACAGGTCTGCCCCTCTCTTCACCCAAGTGTCCAAGACATGTGGCCGCAAGTCCAATGACATGACCACAAAGTCTATCATCAAACTGTGACCTAGGGTATCCTGGTGCCAAGTGCACGTGGATACCCTTATGCCCGAACATGGTGTTCGTTATGGACAATCAGAGATGAGTACAAAAGTCCAGTAACACTTACGTTCTGATTGGGGAATACTTTCTTCCCAATCACGCCCTTCCAGGTCTCACTGTCATTGCCCACATGAGCATTGAAGATGATTTGAAATGAATGGAGAAATGGAAGTCTGGGCGTCTCTGCTAAAGCTACTGCCCCTATGACCTGACTTCGAACTGGCTGTAGATGATGAATAGATGGATGGACCTGCTTATGTTAGTACTAAGTGGTGTTATGATGTGAATTCGGTGTACAGAATGCTTAATGGTTAGCAATTGGGATTAGGTATTACCGTTTTAGATTTAAAAAAAAAAAAAAAAAAAAAAAAAAACACTCCAACAATTCAACTCACCCATCTATCATTTTTGATAATCTTTACACATCCAACACGGCCTCAAAAATCACTTACAGACTCTTTCGTTGTAGGTAAAGTTTATCAGTGACCAATGACTGCATTTGTCTGCAATAAATGTCAGAGTGAAACAGTCTCCAGTGGCGCAAACATGGTTCAGGGCGGACCTTTTTTTTTGTCTGGGTGGAACTTCAAGGCAGAAATTTATATCTACCGTAATTTCCTGCATATAATGTACAAAATATTTATAAATATATTTCCCCAAATATTTTCAAAAAGTCAATAGAGTGCATTATATTTAGGTCTGGATGAAAAAAAAAAAAAATGTATGTGTATGTGTATTGCGGTAATGTGCACCAACAACCTGAGGTGCTACTGACCTGCTCACGGGAGTTTACCATTTTACAATCGTTAGCATAGCATTTGTGTTGCTACTGTACCAAAAATCAGAAACGGACAAAAACTCTCGAGAAGAGCTGGTTTTACAGCCGCTTTTAAAAGTGTCATCACTCCTGTCGAAGAAGGGTCATCACTCCTGTCGAAGAAGGGGACAACCCAGAAGCACTGCGACATTCCAAAACAATGGGAGCGCAAACTATGTAGAAATGAGCATAATGGGCACATTAAAAAAATAAAAATAAGAGCGCAAAATGCTTGCTTTTTTTTTTTTTTTTTTTTTAAATGTGCCCATTACGCTCATTTGTACGTCATCTAAGCTCTAGTTTTGATAGCAACCTGACACCACAGAAAAGCTGCTACAGACTGTAGCCAAACGGAGGGCAAGACCCACTGTTAGCAGTGTGGATTCAAAAAATATTTCCTCACAAATGCCATGGATGGCACAGAGGATTACATGCTGTGGGAGCAAGATGGGATCACTATTCATGATACAATACGGAAGGCACCGGAAATGGACCAAGTCATCAATTGTGAGTTCCACGACAATGCACCAAAGGTAGCTACAATGGATCTTTTTCGCAACTGGAGATGAGTCAGATGCTTCTTTTTAAGGCTTGGCCAAGGATGTGTAATGTAGTGGATAAACTGCACTATGCACAAATGTTTTATGCACAAATATCTCATGTAAAAAATGTTTTTTTGCACAAAGTTTAAGTTAAACAGTGTTAAATTTATTTCAGAATGTAATACGTGTTATCAACAGAATGAATAAAATGTTATGCAATCATTGACCATTTATTTCAGTTGGTTGAATGATTATGTTCTGACAATTTCAGGGACCAGGACAAGTGTGGCCTCTCCAGAGATATATTTTACCACTACATCAGCACATGCAGAGAAAGATTAATATTAATTGTTGTTTTACAGACAATTTTTTGAAAAACAAAAACTACAAACCTAGCAAAATAGAAATCCAGACAATTCCTAATATTTTGTGCATATGGACAGCAGCAAATTGGTGGTGTGCATTGTATATTGGTAGAAGGGTTTACCTGATTTTTTTTTTTTTTGTAGGTCAATTTTGGGCTGCACATTATACTTCGGGACACATTATACACAAAAAATTACTTTTACAAGAAGTCACTTTTTTAAGTCGACTTAGCCAAGTTATTAATCTTTCCTTCCCATCCCTAATTGGGATCCTGCATTGTTGTTTGTTAGAATGTCTGACAGTAGACTGTACCGTGGAGAAGCAGCAAATGAAGCCTGAGGTTACGACAACAAACAGATACCAGGGGGCACTTACCTGCTTCCACTGGTCTAGTTTTTTGGTAAGATGATTTGGGCTTCTCAACATCCTCAAATGTGCCTGCACTCTGTTAACCAAAACCACAAACATGGAACAGTAATTTACATCCACATGGAACCAAGGATGCAAATATAATGTACCTTATCCATCCGGTCGCTCTGGACACCGAATTTCCCTCCAAACCCTTTGGAGTAATCTGGAAGAGGGAGAAGAGGTGGCAAATTATAGTGTTTATTTTAGTTTGACAGTTCAATCACAGTCAGTATCCAAACTTATATGCAACTCTCCTCCTCACTAGGGCCTTTGCTATTTAATTTCTTCATTCATTTAATGAGAATACTCTCCTCAATTACCGATTCCTAAAATTGGTATCATCAATCAGTTCCAACTGCAACTCCTGTGGCAGTGTTCGCAGGTCGTGTGAGAAGGGACGTGACGCCACCTTAAGTGCCCTGTCAATTTAAATAAAATCACAAAACCGACAGCAGAATTCTTCATACAGGTCATCTATATTTTTTGACACGTCACGGGGCCTCTTAAGGTAGCCATGTGGGGAAATGCGGAAATGACGTGTTTGACATTTGCTTCGAACATAAAACCAGCTTTTAAACGCTCTGACGTTTGATTGCTTCTCATGAAAAACTTTTTTCAATTGTAGTTTAACATTCACCTCATTAATGTGTCAGTATGTCCACAGTAAAAGCTAAATCACAAAGCCAATCTGGCATTCAGCTACTAAAAAAATGTCAGTATTCTCAAGTAGCTCCAAAAATTAAATGTTTGAGCTCCCACACATGTTGACATACTTTTCCTAAACTTAACCACTTTAACATTAAATTCATAAAGTAAGTCCGTGTGGTCAGCGTCAGTTTCTTCAAGGAAATGAATAAACTGACGATGGTGAAGTCCCCTCGCTCGAATAAAGTTAACAAGTGTCACAACTGGCTTAACAACGTGGTCAAGATGCAACATTGATTTACACAGTGCTTCTTGGTGAATTATCATTTTCTTCTTTTCCTTTCGGCTTGTCCCGTTAGGGGTCGCCACAGCGTGTCATCTTTTGCCATCTTAGCCTATCTCGTGCATCTTCCTCTCTAACACCCACAGTCCTCATGTCTTCCCTCACCACATCCATAAACCTTCTCTTTGGTCTTCGTCTCGCTCTTTTGCCTGGGAGCTCCATCCTCAGCATCCTTCTTCCAATATACTCACTCTCTTGCCTCTGAACATGTCCAAACCATCCAAGTCTGCTCTCTCGAACCTTGTCTCCAAAACATCTAACTTTGACTGTCCCTCTAATAAGATCATTTCTAATCCTATCCAACCTGTTCATTCCAAGCGAGAACCTCAGCATCTTCATTTCTGCTACCTCCAGCTCCGCTTCCTGTTGTTTCTTCAGTGCCACCGTCTCTAATCCATACAACATGGTCAGCCTCACCACTGTTTTATAAACTTTGCCCTTCATTCCTAGCGGAGACTCTTCTGTCACAAAGAACATCAGAAACCTTCCGCCAACTGTTCTACCCCGCTTGGACCAGTTTCTTCACTTCCTTACGACACTCTCCATTGCTCTGTATTGTTGACCCCAAGTATTTGAAGTCATCCACCTTCGCTATTACTTCTCCCTGGAGCTTCACTCTTCCTCCTCAGCCCCTCTCATTCACACACATATATTCTTGTTTTACTTTGGCTTTTCTTCATTCCTCTCTTTTCCAATGCGTGTCTCCATCTTTCTAATTGTTCCTCCACCTGCTCCCTGCTTTCACTGCAGATCACAGTATCATCTGTGAACATCATAGTCCAAGGGGATTCCAGTCTAAACTCATCTGTCAGCCTATTCATTACTACCGCAAACAGGAAGGGGCTCAGCGCAGATCCCTGATGCAGTCCCACCTCCACCTTAAATACTTCTGACACATCTACGGCATATCTCACCGCTGTTCTGCTGCCGTCATACATATCCTGTACTATTCTAACATATTTCTCCGCCACACCAGACTTGCGCATGCAGTACCACAGTTCCTCTCTTGGTACTCTCTCGTAGGCTTTCTCTTGGTCTACAAAGACACTATGTAGCTCCTTCTGATCTTCTCTGTACTTTTCCATGAGCATCCTCAAGGTAAATCATGCATCTGTGGTACTCTTTCTAGGCATGAAACCATACTGTTGTTCGCAGATACAGCTCTGAACATTGCCTTTGTTCTTAAAAATGGGGACTAGCACACTTGGCCTCCATTCTTCTGGCATGTTCTCTCGCGCTAGTATTCTATTGAATAAGTTGGTGAAAAACTCCATACCCCCATTAGTATGTCATCAGGACCAAATGTCTTTTCCATCTTTCATTCTGTTCAGTGCCTTTCTAACTTCCCCCTTTCTAATCATTGCCACTTCCTGGTAATTCACGCTTGCCTCTTCAACTCTCCTTTCTCTCCCATTTTCTTCATTCATTAACTTCTCAAAGTACTCTATCATCTACTTAGCACACGACTGGCACCAGTAAACATATTTCCATTGCTATCTTTAATCAAATTTACTTGCTGCACATCCTTCCCATTTCTATCCCTCTGTCTGGCCAACCTGTAGAGATCCTTTTCTTCTCCAACCTGGTGCACGTCGTCATATGCCTCTTGTTTAGCCTTCGCCACCTCTACCTTAACCCTACGTCGCATCTTTATCTATCCCTTCTGCCTCTTCTCAGTCCTCCCCATGTCCCACTTCTTCTTCGCTAATCTCTTTCCTTGGATGACTTCCTCTATTTTGGGTTTCCACCACCGAGTCTCCGTCTCCCTTCCTACCAGAAGGCACGCCAAGTACTCTCCTGCCTGCCTCTCTGAGTACCTTGGCAGTAGTGTTCTTGTCTTTCAGGAGCTCTTCCTCTCAGTCTAGAGCCTGTCTTACCTCTTTCCGAAAGGCAACACAACATTCTTCATTTCCCAACTTCCACAACCTGATTCTCTGCTCTAAATTTGTCTTCTTAGTCTTCCTACCCACAACCAGAGTCATCCTACAAACCACCATCCTATGCTGTCGAGCTACACTCTCCCCAACCAACTCCCTTGCAGTCAGTAACCTTCAGATTACATCGTGGGCACAAAATATAATTCAACTGTGTGCTTCTACCTCCACTCTTGTAGCTCACTCTATGTTCCTAGCTCTTCTGGAGATAAGTGTTCACCACTGCCAATTCCATCCTTTTTGCGAAGTCAACCACCATCTGCCCCTCAAAGTTCCTTTGAATACCGTACTTACCCATCACTTCTCCATCGCCCCCGTTTCCTTCACCAACATGTCCATTGAAATCTGCACCAATCACAACGCTCTCTCGCTCTCTGGGATGCTCAGGACTGCTTCTACTACTTAATAATGTAGTGTAGAAAAAAAATCACCTCCTGCTCAGGGTTGTCCTCTTTCACCCTCTCCTGAATTCTCTTGAGCATCCCAACATTTTTTCCTGTTAGATTTGGTGAGCCATTAATGGTATCATTGGCAAGCGTACTCCAAGGTAACTTGTGCTTCTGTATGACCACTGACACGCTGTTAAATAAATCCTCTCCACGTATTTTTCCCTTTCAGGGATTCCATATCCAAAAACTCTTCAGTTGTCTCGAAATTCTCATTAATCCCTTTGATAAAAATTGAAAGCTTAGCAGTGAATACAATGCAAAATGACTCAGCTTTTGTTTAAAAGGTATGCTCCACTCATTCTTACCTCAACGAAATGCAGATTATCCAGTATAAATACAAGCATATCTAGAAAAATTCTAGTAAAAAAATTTGAAAATAACTTTAATGCGCTTTTTTATCCACGCAATCACATTTTTGTATGGTCTGCACCATTTTTACAAGATCACATGACTTGAAAAAACCGGGAAGTGACGTATCGTGTGTAAACAAAGGCTTGGTTACAGATCAATTCCTACACTATCACCGTTGATTTCTCTGATTTATCCTCCTCTGATGAAGAAATAGCACTATCGGTTGATCGGGAAGACGGAGGAATACGTCCATACAGATTTGAACCTGTGGCTGTAAATAATGGTGAAAATTTGGATGGATCTTCTGATGGGAATGACTTGGAGTCTGACTACTCTGAGGAAGACACGCACGACACACCATTCATCCATCCTATCGATTTCTGGATGGGGATCTTTGTGATGCGGTTTCCTATCATACTTTTAAGTTGTGATGACCCGGATCCTTTGTGATGCGGAATTCTGGAACGTTCCGAGGTGTGCCCATATAAGGATGAGAAAGACCGTTAACGGGACTTCTTCACACCGCACCGGACACCTACTGCCTTTTGTCTTTGGACATTTGGCCATTTCTGGAACAGTCACTAACTTTGAATATTCGCTGGAAAGAACATTAACCTCTTTGGGAACATTCGTTCAACTGTTTTGGCTCGACTACTCCGTCATTGAACTTCTATTTTGTGTTCGTTATTTTATCGTACTTGTGTTGGATGGTTGTGTGTGTGATTAAATTGTCTTATACCTTGTCACTGCCTTGTCACATTTTGCTGGTTTGAGCAAAGGGGACTTTAGTCTAAATTTACACGTAACTGCAAAAAATGTTCACTGCATAGCCTGGCCTGTTTGTTGTACGGCTCAGGGCGACCACACTTTGCTAGCCACTGGGTCCTTAAATGTTTCCTTTTACAAGGGCAGAATATGCCACTGAACATTCCTTGGATTATTTCTATCCGAATTATGGCAAAATTTCATGATATAGTACGGCATTTTCATATGTCTGATGGTGGCGGTAATGCATGTGATGACACTACAAACCACCCATGATTTTTTTGTTTACATATAGAATACGTCAAATCTGCGCAAGTAGGTCATGTGACTTGCATGAAAATTCATAATTGCCGATAAAAAAAATCTTCTGAAAACACCATTAAATGATATCGGATTAACCTCAAACTTTTAAGGTACAGTATATGACCTATCGGATAAAGGCTTTTCATTTTTCAGTGAATGAGCGGAACATTCCTTTAACTTTCCAATTAAGTGTTCATCAATGACTTCAATACGGCAAGTCACTGACTTTCATGATAAGCTAATTTTTTCCAAATTTGTTCTTGCTCTCAGGACATAAAATGCTTCCTGTCTCCAACATGTATTCTTTAAAGGTCAAGTGTCATGCCCATAAACATTCTAAAATAGATATTGTAATTAAAAATACATCTAACATTATTCACTTCAATGTCCATAGGAAAAAAGAAATATGAGCGGAGAGCGTGTCATCCTTGTGCAAAATTGCGGAAATTTCATTTGACATCGAAGTAGTAACCATGTTGCCCGCAACATCTGTTTATTACGTCACACCGGGACATTCGCAATTGAAAACACACTGTGCCACCTACTACGGACCAAAGAAGCTCTTTTCAAAGAAGAGAAAATTTCACAATCGAGTGAAGTAACCGGGGCAATAAGACCCTATCATTTTGAGCAATATTTAGATAATATGCAGATCACTTCTAACAACAGACTCCCAGACAGTATGTATGAGCCAGCCTGCCGCCCAACTACTATGGGACACGGACGGTCTTTTCAAAGAAGAGAACATCTCACAATCGAGTGAAGTGACTGGGGCGATATTACCCTATCGTTTTGAGCCATATTTAGATGATATGCAGATCACTTCTAACTAACAACAGACTCCCAGACAGCATGTATGAGCCAGCCTGGCCAAAGCTGTGCCTCGTCCGCGGTGGAAGCCGTCCCCCTCGTTCAAAGCCGTGCTCGGCGGCGACGGGTAGATTGACACATTTAGCACCCCTGATTTACGTGCGCGGATCTTTTGTTATATTCTGAGCGGGTTACGTTCTCCCATCCCCCAAACTGTATATGCATATTTTTTTTGGTAGCTGTATTTACACCTACTTGTCATTTGGAACCCACAAAGCTCGTCCTTTGCACCCCTGTAATCCATTTTTCATGACGAACCGGGTCTTTTTGAAAAGCATGAATAATGAATCCATCCTCCCGAGTGTTCGAACAATATCCAGCAATACAACAAGCCAGCATTTTGGCTAACACAAAGGAACAAAGAGCTACCTTTCAGCAAGTAAAACTAGTAGAAACATATGAGACCCCTTGAGTGGGCGTCTGCTACTAACATCACTTCTTGCTTCTTCTTGAAAACAAATCCCTCAAGAGGATTTTTGTGGCGGAAGTGACAAAAAGCCTGAGACGTTAAAATCATGTGTGGTGAATAAATGGATGGGTCCATTCCGGCTGCCTTTTTTTTCTCATTAAAAACATCCTAAAAATCATGCATTTCATGACAGGGGCACGTTAAAAAACTCCCTTTCGGAGAAAGGCTTGCTGGCTATTGCTAGTTTGCATGCCAGTAAATAACTTGTCTTTGTGCTCGAAGATGCTCAAACAAAAAGGTATTTTGCTGAGCCTGCAAGCTAGCTACCAACCTGTCAGCGGTAGCCATACGTTCTTGTGTGGAAAGGTTGCTTGCGTAATTGGCATGCTTAGTAGAAAAGTGACAGTTGATGTTGTATTCTTTTAAAACCGCAAAAGTTTCTTGACAAAGACATACAGCCTTGGACCGGACTTTAGTAAAAAGTATTTCGGCGTCCATTCTTTCTTAAACACCCGGCACTCACTGTTCATGTTTCTTTTCTTTAACATTGTTGTAAATGGGTTATGATCTGACCAGTGTAAGAAGTGTTGAAATGACTGTCATTACAAGTGAAAATGGAATGAGACCAAACCTAACCGGGCCGCATTAAAAAAAGACCAATGGGTCGGAGTTAGCTCAACTCTAGTTTGACACCATCTTCCTTGCACTCCTATCCATCCAAAATTTGCCAGCTCAGCGTCTTGCCTGTCATTTTCCAGTAGATCTACAACTTCCTGACAGGCAGGACACAGGAGGTGAGCCTGGGGGACACCACTTCATCCACGCGCACCATCAGCACCGAGGCACCCCGAGCTCGTGTCCTCTCACGTCTTGCTCTTCTCGCTCTCCATAAACAACTGCACCTCGAGGCGCCCAAGTGTCAAACTCCTGAAATACGCTTATGACACCACAGTCATCCGTCTCAAAGACAGTGACGAGTCTGCGTATAGACAGAAAGTAGCAAGACTGGAGCTTTGGTGTGGCCAACAACCTGGCATTAACAGTAAGGACTGTGGAGATGATTGTGGACCTCAGGAGGCATCCTTCACCACAGCTTCCCCAACTATCTCATGTCAACCATCAAGACCTTCAGGTTCTTGGGAATTACAGTCTCACAGGACCTGAGGTGGGAGATGAACAACTCCATCCTCACAAAAGCCCAGAAAAGCATGTACTTCTTGCAGCTTCTGATGAAGCACGGCCTGTCACAACAGCTGTTGAGACAGTTCTACACAGCGGTCATCCAATCAGTACTATGTATCTCTATCACAGTCTGGTTTGGGGCTGCCACAAAAAAGGACAAACTCCGACTGAAACGGACAATCAAAACCGCTGAACAGATTGTTGGCCCAACCCTATCCATCCTTGTTGACTAGCACACCACTCGAACTAGGTCCAGAGCCTTTCGGACCCTCCACATCACGGCCACCAGCTCTTCCAGCTCCTTCCATTGGGCAAGCGCTACCGATCAATGCAGGTCAAAACTAGCAGGGATTCAAACAGCTTTTTCCCTCTGGCAATCAAGTCATTAAATTCTTGATCGGCAAACCTACTACTTTCTGCCTTGTGCCGTTGTTGAGACACACAGCCACACTGCTGGTCAAATCAATATTAGTAATATATACTGTAGATCAGGGTTGCTCAATGTGTCGATCGCGAGGCAGTTTTGGTTGAATGTGTGACGGCGTGTGTGTCTCCTCCCCCCCAAAAAAAGACATCTGATCATCATCCATCTCGTCGCTTGACTCAGGTGTGGCCAATACATCAATCACACCCACATAAAGGCGCGTTCTAGCAAGCTTGCCTCCTATTTACGGTCTCTTCCCCGGTAGATTGCAAGAGGCTGACTGCTTGGGGGGTAAAATCTGGGCAACCTTGCTGTCGACTGTCGCACAATTCGTAACTTTAAACTGCTCCCTTTGCACAATTGTTATTGCACTGGTCTATAAAGGGAACCCCGAACGGGGAAGGGCACTCTGTACAAGCTCAATATAATGTGGGGCATTGACACATTCTTAATTGCTCTAAATGAAGAAGACTGCATCTCGCACTTCTTGTAAGGAATAGTTCCTATTAACTGAACGTCTCTTGTTCATGTTAGTTTGTTTGTTTTTTGTTTGTGAATGTCGCACCAGGGTGGCACCAACTGCCGGAGACAAATTCCTTGTGTGTTGTTACATACTTGGCCATTAAAGCTGATTCTAAAATGCTAATGAAATACAAACCCAGTAGGGCTGTGAGAGCGACCGACTCAGGTCTCATAATAGAGTGCAGAGTCCAAAGCAAACATGGTGAAGCAGCATTTGCTGATTATGTTGCAAAAAATTGAATAAGTTGCCAACAGAGGTGACGTCAGCCCCAAGTGTGAGTTCAAATCTAGATTAAAAACCGATTTTATCTCTCGTGCGTTTTAGAGTAGGTGCACTTTTCAGTGAAATTTCTTGCACTAAAAGTTGTTTAAATTGTAAATTTTCAAACGTTTGTGTATTTGAATGCGTTCAAACATGTAAAGCATGTTGAGCTACCTTGTGTATGTAATGCAGGTTACAAATAAATTTACTTTGCGATTCATTCTGGCATGAACAAAATAAAAATTTTGGTGATGCCGACTGACATTTAGTCTGACTTCAGTGAAAAAAAATGAATTGTAAATTATTTTTGCCATGTTTGTGAAAACTTCTGGCTTTAACTTTATATATTGAACCTTCATTGTATAGGTCAGGAGGTAATCAGGCTGGGTTGTGATCATTGAATTACCATAAATTGTGATTAATCATAATCAGTTCACAATTTGACAAACTTTTTCCACACAGGGTCCACCATAGAATATTTTTTCTTCGATAAATTAAATAATTTAAAAACAGATTTATGTTCACTTGGGTTATATTTGTCTGAAATTGGGGAAACCAAAAATATTTGAATTTGAGAGGAGGTGGAATACTTTTCATGGCATTGTATGTGTATTAGTGGTGCAAAGTTCATATTGTGTAAAGAGAATGGAGCGCAGGTCAGGGATGGTCAGGTTCATGTGAAGGAAGCAAGCCAGTGTTTCATGAAATAAGTCATGGCCATCTAACTGAATAGGAACAGAAAAAAAAAACCTCTCAGATGGGTGTGGTAGGGGGGGACTGCTACAAAGCTGATGGTACGTATTTTGTTAAGGGAAAGCAAGACAAGAACCAGGTTGGGGGTTCTGAAATGGGAATAAGGAAGTGAAGGTGTTCAGGGAATTATTTGTCCCTTTCTATGACCTGTGCTTTCCCAGGTTCTCCTTGTACTCATAACCCAGGGCACTCTGATCCTGCCTCTCCAGCTCTACACCATACTCCCCTCCAAACACACGCTCATGGTCTGTAAAATAACACACACAAATACAGTATGGACAAATACAACAGAAATATGCAAGAGGAGACTTCTCAAGACATCAGTCTTAAGTGATTAAAAGTTGATGAACATCTGATCTCAAATGTGCGTTGGAGTCTACACACGGTTCGCACGCGGCCCTAAAAGTCCCTAAAAAAACCTAAATTTTCGAAGGTGCATTTAGGGCTCCTAAAAGTCCTTAAAAATCCACGAAAATCGGTCAAGCCCCTAAAAGGCCTGAAATTAAAAAAAAAACAAAAAATCAAACCGCCAAAATTCTCCCTTAAAAAAAAAAAAAAAGAGCTTTTATTTTTAAAAAAAAGAGCTTTTATTTTTAAAAAAATAGCGATCTGTCTGGCGTCCAAACAGCCGGAAATTGTCAACGGAAGTCACCGTGTTGACAACTAGTCGCTATCTTGTCGATATCCCATTGTTTGTTTCCGTGAGTAGGCATTTCACTTCGTCTTCGTTACGACGTAGCGTAGTTCTTTCATCGATCCAACTGGTATCACGGGGAAGTGCATTTTTCAAGAAGCTTGGGTTGAAAGTAAGAAGTTTGGGAGCTGGGTTCGTCGAGATCCAAAAGATCGGCACATGTTTTACTGCGATCTGTGCAAGCAGAGTAACCAGCTTGAAAAGATGGGCGTCAAACCGCTGGAGTCGCACCGGAAAAACAGGAGACACGCTAATTTAGCGAAGACTCTCTCATCTTCCGTTGCTATCAATCTCTTTCTAAAATCTCAAGATAGTGAAGCATCAACTTCAGGCAGTGGTACTAGCTGTGCATGCGCACCTACCGTTGTCCAGGCATCGACTTCAACCAGCCAGAAGTCAGACTTTATGAACGTAGTTCAATACACGAAGACGGACTCGTTAAAGGCAGAGATCGTGTGGACATTAAAAGTGATCTGCAGCCATTACAGTTACAAATCTTGTGAAAATAATTTGAAAGTGTTTGCAGTCATGTTCCCAGACAGTGACATTGCTAAAACTACCACTGTGGGGAAAAGAAGACTTCGTACCTGGCTACATTTGGCATCGCTGCCCACTTTTCATCTCTCCTGCCTCAAAGCCAAAAAAGCCAGAATAGAGACTGACATATCTACACTTATTGTGAAGGCTGACAGGCTGTGTGAGGAGGCAGAAGAAAAGAGGAAGCTGAGGTTTATCACCGAGGCCAATGCACTCAGAGGCAGAGCAAAGGACAAGAGAGCCAATTTGGCACCTCTGCAGCAACAAATAGAGGAGGCACTGAGTAGGCTCAAAGAGCTAGAGTAGGGGTGCTGAGACAGACATCAGTAGAAGACATTTGTGTATATAGTTGCAATTGTAGTTAGAATCAGTTTTTCTGTAGACTGTTATGACATTGACAATGGTCACATCAATGAGAACTACTACAAGGGGCGACAGGTGATCACTGTCACAGTTACTGAGGTACTGGAACATTTGATGAACCAAGAACGGTTGATGGCACCATTGGGTGAGTCTTTTTTCCTTACTCTTGATTTCCCACGATGGCCCTAAATTTTTTGTGTCGGCCCTAAATTTTTCCGTGTCAGCCCTAAAGTTTTCTTGTCAGCCCTAAATTTTTTCTTGTCAGCCCTAAATTTTTTCTTGTCAGCCCTAAATTTTTTCTTGTCAGCCCTTTATTTTTCTTGTCAGCCCTATATTTTTCTTGTCAGCCCCTAAGAATGCCCCTAAAAAGCCCTTAAATTTTTTTGGTCAGAGTGAGTAGGAACCCTGTTATATGTTGTCAATATTGTGTGGCCATTGACAGGCCCCTTGAGTTTTCAACCAAACAAAGTGAAAACAATGCATCAGCAATGAATTTGTTAAAATCGGCTTTATGCTAAATCCAAGCTAAGGTTTCACTTTGTTTGTTCCTCTTTAGGTTTAACTCGCATATTGATGAAGTAATCATCCTTTCAAAGACACATCACGAGCAAAGGAGAAGCCACATCAGAAGAAGAGGACGACATTTAAAAGCTTGCTGGGGAACTATTGGACTTTTGGATTTATTTATTTTTTCCAGGAAACGACTGAATTTATTTTTGGATCTGGCAAATTGTTATACTTGAAGTACTTTATTTGATGAGGGGAAGAAAAAAAAAAACTAAAGGGAAAAAAACATCCTTGAAGACCCCACACACCTATCCCACTGCCTCTTCAAATTACTGCAATCAGTGAGGAGACTTCATAGCTTCCGTAGCTCAGTGGTTAGAGCACTGGTTTGGTAAACCAGGGGTTGTGGGTTCGTATCCCACTGGGGCCTCCACTCCCTGAGAAGGGTTGCGTCAGGAAGGGCATCCGGTGTAAAAATTGTGCCAAACATATATATGCGTTCATCTGAGATGACACGCTGTGGCGATCCCGAAAGGGACAAGCCGAAAGAAACACACACAGTAAGGAGACTGCATAGTCTTCAGCAAAACTAGCAGACTCTCTGCTTTGCCCCCATTATTATCAGCCCACCCCTGGCACCACCACCATTGACTGTAGACCAGAAATTAAGCACAGTAATGGCCTCACCATTGCAGCTCTAGATAAATTAGCTCGATTGACTATATTGTTTATATTCTCTATCGAACAAGACACAAAATGCATATTTTAGACAAATTTATTTATATTTTATTTATTTTGTTTTAACGCTTTAGTCTACTGTAACACTCCAGGTCTGTGAGGAATGCTATATGTCATGTATTTATAACATATCTGAAAATAGTTACTTGAATATGTTTCATGCTAATGACTAGTGCATGACCATAGGGATTTTTATTTTAGCCCAATAATTCTGATATGGCGCAATTAAATTCTGCTAAATAATTTATGAACTGAGAAATTAATAAAATGTATATGTAGTTAAACACTAACAATGAAAACTTTTTGTGTTTTAATGTCATTATGTTGCAATGAGTTTAAAACAAAAATTTAAAAATGAAGGATTTGCCAATTTGAAAAGGGCTAATCGTGGGCAGATTAAATCATCCAGCCAAAATGAGATCCTACTAAAGACACACCACTTCCATTAAAATGAAATTTCAACTGTTGCCAAAGATTACCTTGAGCAAAAAATGTTTTGGACAACTTTTCACCAAATCGAAATTGCACATGTTCCCAATAAAACAGGACATTTCCAAATCAGTGGAATGTGTAAGACATCTTTTCTTTCAATTTATCATTCTACAGAATTTGAGGTTTTTATTCAACTTATAAACATTTAATTACCTAAGAATAAGATGAAGGCAATTTCATTTTGATCAATTCATCATCCATCAACATTACCACTGCGTAAATGCGCATGGAGATGCTGGAGACAATTTTCAAAAGTGGCCATCAACAAATTCAAAGTACATCCTAACCAGACAAATACTGTACCTTTCTGGGACTCATGGAGCTGTAGTTTCTCCTGGTGGTCCCATCCTAGAGCAGATTTATCCTGCCGGTCTGTCTGTACACCAAATTTGCCTCCAAAACCTTTGACATAGTCTGTAGAAAAACATTGAATTACAATAATAAGCTTTTACACTATGCACTCTAAACCCCACTTTGTGGTGACATGGGCACAGTATGACTTTTTTTGGTTTAATCTTAATTGCACTGAATTCACATTATATGAACCGTGACATAGCAAGGGAATATTGTAAATCAAAATTGTATTTATAGTACGAGAGAGAGAGAGAGATACAACCGCAATAAACTCAAGCAAACCAAAAGCAAATACCGTAATAAACGCAAGCAAATCGCACTTGCAAAAAAAAACAGAACTTTGATATGCTTTCGTGCCTTCATGAGAGCGACATGAAAGAAGCAAAGAGCCACGGGTTGGCCGGCTGTGGTTTAGACCACAGCTGCCAAAGCAAGCAATAAAAGTAAGACATTTTGAAGGCTGTCAGACAAGCAAGCAGCTACAGGAATTTATCTGCTGTACTCTTAGAGTCCTGACAAATCTGGAAAGACCACAGTTTTTAATCAGTCAGAGTTCGTGGGTATTCAAAACACATTAGTAATGGTGTTCCTAATACTGTGGACAAAACAAGGAATATAAATACTATAATAGTAAAATAATAATAATTTCACACAATGATTTTTGGAAAAAAAGGCATACAATTAGTATGCTGAACAGTCAGTGTTCTGTGTAATACCATCTTGTTTCCTTTCATGGTGCATAGAGTCGTAGACACAAACAGATGCATTAGTAATCCTTGCATTTTCTTTGACAATCTACATTTTCTCTATTTTATTCTTATTTATATTTTATTTTTCTTTATTTCTCATTTGCTCCACTGCAAAATATTCCCACAAATGTCCCCCATTGACTGAAAATGAGGTTAAATGATGGTGCACAGAAAATTTTAAGTTAATGTTACAGTGTTTAAAAAATTAGTACACGCCATTGAAAGTCTTTGATGTTTACAAAATGTTAATTCAGAAAACTTCACCCACTTATGTTCTAATCGACCAAAGGAAAATTGTTCTTGGGCTCTCTTGGAAACTGGTAAAAAGCACAATTTTCAAAGGGTGTGTTCGGACTTCGGTCAAGCAAATAAGCACTGTACATTTCAAACCGATTTATAGATCAATTTACCATAAAACACCAATAAAACATCTCCATGGATATCTGGTTCAATTAGGTTTTTAAAAACATGTACACCAGCAGTCTACTTTCATTGCGATCTAGCTTTTTTTAACTATTCTAAGGATATACATTACTTTGGTATATTTTGAAATTCAAGGAACTGTTCAAAATTGCACCTTTTACCGAAAACATTAGGGTTAGGGTTAACCACGAGCATTGATTTAACATTTGAGAAGTGTCAAATGAGCTAGAGTCAATATATGGTCAATGTATCTGGAATTCAGGGTCGCAGGCACTCTGAATGGCACCATTGTCCAAGTGCCGTGAAAAAGCATTTGCCCCACTCCTGATTGTTTTTTTTTTCATATCTATCTCATACACAGGTTTCAAATCCTCAAATGAATTGTAATGCAACTCAGAGAGAACCCAGGGAAATTCAAAATGCAGTTTTGAAATGACAATTCCATATATTTAGGCACAAAAAATCCAAACCTTTCTGACCCCCTTTGAAAAGGTAATTGCCTCCCCTTGTTAAATCACTAAGTCACTATCACTAACCACAAATCTCTCTCTCTATATTGCCACTGGGTGTAATTTTGTGTCCAACCATTGTCTGTCTCTATGTGCCCTGCGATCGGCTGGCAACCAGTTCAGGATGTACTCCTGCCCAAAGATAGCTCGCTCCAGCACTCCCTCGAACCTTGTGAGGATAAGGGGATTAGAAAGTTGATGGATGGATTTGAAACCTGTGTAATAGATTTGCTAAAAAAAAGAATCATCAGGGGCAAATACTTTTTCGCAGCAATGTAATTTGTTAGTGATCTGATTTGACTAGAATTATGAATTCTAGTGGGAAAAAAAACACAGACATCTCTACACTCGTAAGCTTGACTTGTCAAGCTCTTTTAGAAACGTTTAAAAAACAGGACGCACCTAAAATTATTCACATCTTTGTATGGAGATAGTATGGGAGGAACCTTGTATCATGAGATTAAGACACTTAAGATTTGTGCCATATAACCAACCTTTCTGAGACTCGTGCTTTTCGGTTTTGCCCTGGTACTCAAAGCCCACAGCACTCTTGTCCACTTTGTCAGTCTCCACGCCAAACTTCCCGCCAAAACCCTTCGTGTAATCTGCCAATGGCCATAGCAAATGGAGTAGGAGGGATTCCAAAGAAGAGGAGAGGGAGAGAAAAAAAGAACAAATAGGACTTTGAAACACTGATGGCCTGAATTTATATGAAGCTCTATTGATGAGGAAGGCCCTGTGTGTTTGTATACTTCTGAGTGGCTTAATGCAAAGGTTTGAATTGAAGACAGCAAACCTTTCTGGGAATCATGTTTCTCGGTTTTGCCCTGGTAATCAAAGCCCACTGCACTCCGGTCAACACGATCCGCCTGGACGCCATATTTCCCGCCAAACCCTGTGTTATAGTCTACATGGCAGGAGGGGGGGGGGAATAGAAGACCAGCAGCGGTCAAATATCACAACCTACATGAAAACAATTGTCGATTTAAAGTATGCAAATTTTAATGTTTTGTGTTGTGTGATTGTTGTAGGGATCATATTAGATCCTCATCTATTCACTCTCCTTCACAAACAATTCATATAGAAGCAAACTGACTAGGTATGCTGATGGACATTGGGCCCATCACAGACTGCTCAAAGGTTGTAATGCAGGTTTCACGGGCCACATTGTAGTTACGGTTTCCTTCAGGGGGCCGTTATGACTGAGAAACCATAAATTATTATTTCAAATTACACATTAAATTTATGAACAAGTTTTGGAATCTGAAATTGAGGGTAATATGCTTTTAAACTACTACTGTTTGGTAAACCAAAAATGCTTGTAACATCATAACGTTATTCATGATCTCAGAATCAGCTTTAATAGCAAAGTATGTAACAACACAAGGAATTTGTCTCCGGCAGTCGGTGCGGTCCTGATATGGCATTCAGAACAAAGAAAAAACTAACAAGCTACCTGCAAACTGGCTGACTAAGCACAAGGTGCATGTCAGAAATCATTGTGGCAGAATCGGTGTAACTTGAAAACAGTCAAACCAGGCATGAAACGGGTCGCTAACCAAATGAGGCAGGCGAAAGCATGCCCCAGATAACACTGCAAACTGCAATCTGCAATCTGGGGTTAACACTCAAATAGTTAACATGTTGCAACATCACCTTTCTGTGAAGCATGCTTCTCTGTTTTCCCAGCATACTCAAAGCCAACTGCAGACTATAAAGAGATCAAAAAGAAAAATGTTGATAAGTAGATGGTCAAAAAAAAAAGGGTATGACAGATGCATAATATTACAGATCTTGACCAGTTTAGAACTTTTTTATTCCACGTCACAGTTCAGTATAAATGAGTCGAAAGTGGATGGAATGGGCTGAGTTGCTCTCACAATATTCCACTTTGAGAGTGGTAATGAGAGAAGAAAAGCTTAGAAAGTCAAATTTCCCCCTCCACACACACAAGTAAAAAAAAGAAAGATGATAAACTATCCATTTGCTGTTTTGTGTGGTTAAATACTATAAAACAAAAAGACTAGGGAATAGTGTAACAAAAATTTTGCGATAAAAGCTCCCTGCCACTACACGAGGAAATACATTAACTTAATGCCTTTTCATATAGTCATTGCATATTTGGAAGTGGTGACATAGTAGCCGAGAAGGAAGTCGGGAGGATTTCCCCAATGAGTGGAGCGCTTCGAGGTATATTTTAGGCTGATGGGGGAGCATTGAAAGGGAATCTGAAAGCCTTCTGCAGTGACTTCTCATTACATTTTCCCATTCACCCAAAGTTTGGGATCGTGGAACACTCCAATTACCCTTGCCGCTTACAAGTCCGCTAAAACAGCCCTTGGAAATCATTCCGCCAGGTCCTCGCCCATTGGACTAGCTTACTGATGTCACCGTGTTGTCCGCCCAAAACAGAACATTTCTCGATAAGATGATCCTACGCACATACGTCAGACGCCCTCTACATTGACGCAGCACTCGCCGTCACGACAAAAATCCCTCACCCCACCTCAGAAGATATACAATTAATAGGAAATTGAAACATGTTAGACACCTTGCCAAATGCAATGTGAATTGACCTTATAGCAACTGATCAATCGTGGCTCAGTTGTTTGATGCAAAATGTCCAGGTTCAAGTGATCCCTTAATAGAAATGACCCAAATGTTGTTGTGTCATTTGGATTAACTCGGCTACTACTCCTACTTCTTTTAACTATGTGGCAAGATGTACGTGAAATGACAATCTGTTAAAATGCAAAGACTGGTTGATACTGTCAATTCATTAGAGTACAATGTGGCAAGAATTTTCAAAGTCAGATGATGGGGAAACATTTTTCGGCATACTGTCTGGAGAAAACACCTTCAAATTAGAGTAAAAGCTTGGTATAGCTTCATTGTTTCTCATCATATCTCCCATGACACCAATAAACTAACCAGTGTGGCCAGTAAAATTGGTCATGTACTTTAACAATCAATGTATTTATGGTCGAGGATTTTAGAGCCATTTCTTTTTTTGCTTTGTTTTGCTTAGAAAACCCCACCTGTTACACCTAGAAAACTCTATCTTGATTTCACAAGCTATCAATATGGGGTAAAACAGGAAATACCTGGTCTACACGATCAGCTTGAACGCCAAACTTCCCTCCAAAGCCCTTAGAGTTGTCAGTCTGGGAGCAGTGCTTGGATAACTTGCTCTGGTATTCATGTCCCACGGCAGACTGTTCAAAACACACAGAGATATTTTTCAGAACACAAAAAGACAAAGTAATGCAAAAGATTATATTGGGTTGTTCACTGTGATTGAAAGAAGTCAATAAAAGAGTGGAAGAATAAATGAGCAATACCGCTGGAAACATTGTCAGCAGTTGAGACATCTGAATCACAAAACACACACGCACGCACGCATACAGAAATACACCACAATGGTCTAAGCATTGCTCACTCATCAGATTCATGTAGCAGTGGCTGTACTGACCAGAAAAAACTGAATTTACAAAGTTGCTTGCCAAGGAAGACCGTCGTGTATGAAACAATACAACTGAATTGTCAATGTGTTGCCAATTAAATATAATAATGATTCAGATGAAAGGGGAAAAAAAACTAGAATGTCCTGCTAGAGACTGATTTTAGATTGTGGGGGCTCATATGCCACGGGCCAATAAAAACAAAAACATGTTTTGTTTTCCCGCACCTTGTCCATGCGGTCCTGCTGCACTCCAAACTTTCCTCCATATCCATGGGAGGCCTTGGGCATGTTCTCCAACTCTTGCTGTTTCAAGCTTGTATGCTCTGTTGACACGGTTTCACGCAGCTTGTGGATACTATCCCAATGAGAAAAATATTGCTATGACACATTTGTAGTTTGTCCCCTATATAGTGAAAGAAAACACACTCACTTTATATGTTCCTGATGTCCAGAACCAGCTACTGTCTTAGCACCCCAGCGCTGCTCCTTCTCAGATACGTCATTCTAGAATTACAAAGTAAAAATAGGCTGCATTAACAAAATAGAATTGTGACTAGGAGAATGGCTCTGCTCGGCATGAAAAGCAAAGATACTCCTGAAGATTGTGCGCCAAGCTACCTCAAAGTCAGGGTCCGTCTCCCAGTCGTCACCTCCATCATCCACAGTCATCTTGACTGACTGCCCTGCTGCTGCCTTCCACATCTTCAATGAGCCCCTGTAAAATACACTGGAGTACACAAACAACTTCATGGGATTCAATTATGCAAAAAAAAAAAAAAAGCAGATAACAGTACATTTCTTTGAAGTGATGACTATTATGACTGCCAAACAGAACAACAATGCAGACCTTAATCAGGCAGACATTTTTAAATGATGGTTTCATTTATGTTGAAAGCTTTTCGCATTATATTCAACATTTTTACGTGTTTTACCTTTCCCTTCTAGAAGTCAAATTATTTACTTAAAGTACCACTGACACCAAAATATAAATTTTAAAATATGTAGTTATCAAAATTGTATATTATATTATTCACTTTAATGATAATTTCGAGTCGGACAAAGTGAGCTGGGAGCGTTTAATTAAAGTGCAAAGTTGCAAAAGTATGACTCAACATCCCAGTGGCAGCCATATTGTCTGTGACATCATGTGACATCTCATGCATGCATCACACTCGAGCAGGGGGGTCACACTCAAATTCACAGTGGGCCAAAATTTTAAACTGAACAAAGCCGCGGGCCAAGGATGAACAAATGCAACTTTTAATATGGAACCAAACAAGTTTTGACTTAACGAATATTGAACAAGCAAGGCTTATATAACTTAAAAGTACAGGCGTGCAAAATCGAGTTGCTAATAATACTACTAAAAATAACAATAGTAGTAATCATAATAAAAAACATAGTGGCATATTAAATAAAAATGGAATGCCTCCTGTTTGCGGCCTTCTGAGATAAATGTCAAAATTAGCTTCTTACACAGGCTAATAAATTTGAAAATAAAAAAACAACTATGAATAAATTAACCATTCAGGCGTTAATTTGAAAATGCCTCGCGGGCCAAATATGATTACACTGCAGTTTTGACACCTGTGCATTAGAGCCCCTGGCATTGAAAACACGCTGTGCCGAATGCAACGGCAGATGAACGTGAGCAATTTTCGGATTTTTCTGGCACCCCTTCTGAGACTGAAGTTCTTTTTGAGGAAGAGAATATCTCAGAAGTGAGTGAAGCGTCTGGGGCAATTTTACCATATCGTTTCGAGCCAAACTTAGATAATATGCGGATTCCTTCTCCACTAACAACAGTCTCCCTGACAGACAGACAAAGAGGACAAGGAACCCAATAAATTATTCAAAATGACAGACCCATAATTGTTTGATTTCCTAACCGTTTTACAAATCTTGTGTAGGTAGCGAACTCAGGAGGACCCATGACAGGAGAAGTAATTACGTCAGGGGTCCCCAAACACTGGTGGACGGTTTGGGGCTCCTTTCTCCTCCAGGCCAGCGGTGCGACAGCATGGGCCAGCCAGCCTCCCGGCCCACCTCCGCGTCAGGTGAAAAGGCGGCCGGCGCGCATCGACACTTGAGCAACCCTAACTTTAAGTAGTTATGACACAGACCTTTTGTTACGTTCTGAGAGAAGGATTATGTTGTTGGATGCGCATTTCTATTCCTATAAGGACGAGGATGGCTGTCGACCGAGCTTTTTATAAATGTTGCTGCTTTCGGATGAGTACACGGACACCACACTGCCGTCCCAGAACATTCGCTGGAAATAACATTCGCCTATTTGGAAGATCAACTATTGTGACTATACGTTGTTTGGCTAGTTAGCTTGTGTTACATGCTACTAAACTGTCTTTGTACTTCTATTTTGTTATTGTTCTGTGTTGTATTGTATGTGATTAAATTGTCTTAAATGCAATACAAGTGCTCTGTTATATTTTGCTGGTTTGACCAAGGGGATTTATTCTCAATTCAAACCTAACACATGCTATACACTGTGAGAAAAATTAGTCCCCCAACTATTATTTTTTTTAATAGCTCTATACACACCTACCTGTCATTTGGAACACACAAAGCTCGTCCTTCGCACCTGTGCAACCCATTTTTCATAACGAATCAGGTCTTTTGGAAACATGTGAAGAATGAATCAATCCTCCAAAGGGTTCGAGCAAAAAAAAAAAAAAAAAAAAAAAAAAAACAGCAATTTAACAGGTCGGCATTTTGACTAACGCAGAAAAAACAGCTAATTTCTAGTCACTAAAATCAGTATAAACACTCGACCCTGCCACTGTCGGCGTCTACGAAATAAACATCACGTCCTGATTCTTCAACACAAAACCCTCGAGAGAATTTTCATGGTGGGAAATGAGAGGGAAAAAATAATTATTAATTATATGGTAACATTCTGTTATGCTGTGTACAAATGGAAGTGTCCATTCTTGATGAATAGTTTTGGGGGGATTAACAACATACTAAATTTGTTTTACGTGTCAGTGGCACTCTAACAAAACATTGACGAAGGACTACCGTACCAAACTAAAGTTATACATCAGCTGCCATGCAAAATATTTCTCCATTCTTCTACAATCACGAATGTTCAGAAGGTTTTAAATTTTTGAAAGTAAAACCATGCATATAAGTATCATGTATATGTTTAGCTTGGAAAAGAACTTCACACACACACACACACAAAATGGAGATCAAATGATTATGTATGATGATCATGCTTAGTACTGAAAATATCAAAGAGGT
Organism: Syngnathoides biaculeatus; assembly: GCF_019802595.1. Classification (NCBI taxonomy): domain Eukaryota; kingdom Metazoa; phylum Chordata; class Actinopteri; order Syngnathiformes; family Syngnathidae; genus Syngnathoides; species Syngnathoides biaculeatus. Next base: position 37,013,917 of record NC_084642.1, read on the forward strand.
TATTTTAATAAATGTTCTACTCTTATTTATGATGCTTTTATTTTCGTATTTTATTCTTAAGCTCAGTGCACTACAAGAAACAATCTGGAAAATATAAAAAAGTGGAAATTCCCGGGATCTGAAAAAGAGAACCACAGACCAGGAAGCAACTTTGTGTGTTCCCCATATGACATGCCTAGGTCCCACAACACAACCACACCCTTCTGCGATTCTCTACAAACTGAAGAGGTGTCATTTACCTGACTCGGCCCGCAGTGGGGAATTAGGAATGACTTAAATTGTCACAGGTCATAAAGTGTGATCGAGAGAGGGTTGATGTCTGATTCGAGCAATGGAAAGGAAAACCCTTGTTTCCGTTGAAGTTGACAAGTTAGGTGGCTCGCCGTGTGCAAATTTGATGTCTGGAACTAGAAATCCTAGCACAAATAACACAGCATTCGTTGTAAACTCAAACTACGTAAATATAAAGAGTTTTGCCATTTGACTACCAACAAAGAGATTCGATTTTTTTGTCTGTGCCGTTAAACGGGTACAGAGGGGAAAAGGTGAACACCTTCCAGTTGTGTCAACGTTTCCTCAGACGAGTTGCGAACAGGATTACGATATGATTTAATGCAGTCAGTGTTATTGGTTGTAGCAATGGAAACACAACTATTAATGTAATTAGGTATAATTTAATGATTCAAGGTTACTGAATTGTGAACGACTGTCTGCGACGTTTCCGGCTCCAGTTTTCCACTGAAGTAGCTGCTAATGCTAACATGCCAACTGCGATGAACGAACCGGGGCTCACTCGGCGAGGCCAAGACAATTTCAAATTGAATCAAAAGTCCCAGGCTCACCGTCTAAAACAGATGGATCTCGGTCCAGAACGAAATCAGTCGGGCCTCCGGTGAGGAGAATATTGTGTTCTCACCCTGCTCAGAGATGGAGAGGAACCCTTTTTGGGATCTTCCTGTTCTCCCAGTATCCCGTTTTCAGGCGTGATGGCGTCAGCGAATGGGCGTGGCCATCCTTCGAATCCAACTTCAGTGCCTGGCTGGTGGCTTCTTTGATGTGTCGATTTTGTTAAGACAAACATTTAACAATTATATATTAGGAACCACTTAAAAAATAAATACGTCAATAAAAAGGTCGGTGAAGGGTTACGAGCCCGCAAGCACAACCTTTAGAAAAAATTGGTTCCGAACAGCTAGCCATAAAGTTCAAAACTCCAGCCTATGGGTCAAATCCGTCCAGTTTATCACTTTAATCCGGCCCGCCAAAGACTGGCACTGAGTCTCCCAAATCCTATCAAAATTATAATAGGGTTCATTTGGTCCTATAATCCTATAATTCCGAGTGGTTCCGCCAGGTTGTCCTGTAATGACCAAGTGGTTCCACCAGGTTGGGCACAAGCTACAGTGATGCACTGTCTTCCCGACTTCGCCTGTTCCGTTTTTACTCCTGCTGCTTTGAAACTTTCAACTTTGAGTGGGTGAAAGAAAAGAAAAATTGACAGTGAGTGCACAGTATAAACACTAAATACTTTTTCATTGAAGTCTAGATAGTGGCTTTGTCTTCTTCGTCTTTCGGCATGTCCCATTAGGGGTTGCCACAACTAAGTGTATCTCATGCATCCTCTTCTCTAACATCCACTGTCCTCATGTCCTCCCTGACAACATCCATCAACCTTTTCTTTGGTCTTCCTCTCGCTCTTTTGCCCGGCAGCTCACTCTCTGGCCTCTGGACACGTCCAAACCATCGAAGTCTGCTCTCCCTCTAATGAGCTCATTTCTAATCCTATCCAACCTGCTCACTCCGAGCGAGAACATCAACATCTTCATTTTTGCTACCTGTTGTTTCTTCAGTGCCACCGTCTCTTGTCCGTACATCATGGCCGGCCTCACCACTGTTTTGTAAACTTTGCCCTTCATCCTAGCAGACACTCTTCTGTCACATAACACACCAGACACCTTCCGCCAACTGTTCCATCCCGCTTGAACCCATTTATTCACTTCCGTACCACACTCACCATTGCTCTACATTGCCCAAGTATTTGAAGTCGTCCACCCTCGCTCACTTCTCCCTGAAGCATCAGGGTTTCCCCTCCGTCCTTCTCATTCACACAAATAAATTTTGTGCTGCACTCATACATGTCCTGTACTATTCTAACATATTTCTCCGCCACACCAAACTTGTGCATGCAGTACCACAGTTCCTCTCTTGGTACTCTATCGTAGGCTTTCTCTAGGTCGACAAAAACCCAATGTAACGCCTTCTGTCCCTCTCTGTACTTTCCACGAGTATCCTCAAGGCAAATAATGCATCTGTGGTACTCTTTCTAGGCCTGAAACGATACTGTTGCTCCCAGATACTTACTTCTGTCCTGAGTCTAGCCTCCACTTCTCTTTCCCATAACTTCATTGTGTGGCTCATCACCTTTATTGCTTTGTAGTTTCCACAGTTCTGAATACCGCCTTTGTCCTTGAAAATGGGAACTAGTACACTTTTCCTCCATTCTTTTGGCATCTTCTCTCATGTTAGTATCTATTAGGGTTAGGTTAGTTGGTGGAAAACTCCACAGCCACCTCTCCAAATTGCTTCCATATCTTCACTGGTATGTCATCAGGACCAACAGTCTTTCCATTTTTCATTCTGTTCAGTGCCTTTCTAACTTCCCCGTTATTGATCATTGCCACTTCCTGGTCATTCACACTTGCCTCTTCTACTCTACCTTCTCTGCCATTTTCCTCATTCATTAGCTTCTCATAGTACTCTTTCCATCTACTTAGCACACTAATGGCACCAGTCAACACATTTGCATCGCTATCCTTAATCACCTTTACTTGCTGCACATCCTTCCCATCTCTATCCCTCTGTCTGGCCAACCTGTAGAGATCCTTTTCTCCTTCTTTCGTGTCCAACCTGGTGTACATGTCTTCATATGCCTCTTGTTTAGCCTTCACTACCTCTACCTTTGCCCTACAACGCATCTTAATGTATTCCTTTCGCCTCTCATCAGTCCTCTCCGTGTCCCACTTCTTCTTCGCTAATTTCTTTCCTTGGATGACTTCCTGTATTTTGGGGTTCCACCACCAACTTGACCAGAAGACACCCCAAGTACTCTCCTGCCTGCCTCTCTGAATACCTTGGCAGTAGTATTCCAGTCTTCTGGGAGCTCTTCCTGTCCATCTAGAGCCTGTCTCACCTCTTTCTGAAAGGCCACGCAACATTCTTCCTTTCTCAAATCCACCACTTCATTCTCTGCTCGTCCTTTGTCTTCCTACCCACGACCAGAGTCATCCTACACACCACCATCCTATGCTGTCGAGCTACTCTCCCCACCACTAATTTGCAGTCAGTAACCTCCTTCAGATTACACCGTCTGCACAGAATATAATACACCTGCGTGCTTCAACCTCAGCTCTTGTAGGTCACTCTATGTTCCTGGCTCTTCTGGAAATAAGTGTTCACCACTGGCAATTCCATCCTTTTTGCGAAGTCCACCACCATCTGCCCCTCAAAGTTCCTTTCCTGGATGCAGTACTTACCCATCACTTCTTCATCACCCGTTTCCTTCACCAACATGTCCATTCCAATCTGCACCAATCACAGGACTCTCTCTGTCTGGGATGCTCAGAACTACTTCATCTAGTTCCTTACAGAATTTGTCTTTCACGTCGAGCTCACATCCTACCTGTGGCGCAAACCTGCTCTTCACATGATACATAATACCATCAATTTCAAATTTCATCTTCATCACTCGATCTGATACTCTTCACCTCCAGGACATTTTTAGCCAGCTCTCAGTTTCAGAGTAATACTATAACCAAGGCAGTCATTTTTCTACCAGGGGTGCTGATTATGCTAATAGCCATACTACGCAGGAACTGATGGCTATCGCTTGGCAGTTAAAATCAAGCTTGCAGGCTCAGAAAAATACCTTTACTGCCATCCAAGATTCGGTCACACAAGACCCTGAAACAGCATCCCCGGAGCTGCAGATGGAATTTAGTGAATTTCAATGAGAAGTTCAAATCTTGAACTGGATTATTTTCTATGCTTCGTTAAGCAGAGACAATTTTTAAAAAATCCACAAGATGGCACATAGTGTGTTGGTGGTATTTGGCTCTATACGTTTCTAAGTGAAGTGTGTGATGAACACTAACAAAACATCCTCGATATCTCAGCTAAGGGATGAACACCTCAGATGTGTTCTGAGAATTGCCACAGCAAAACTAATGCCAGACTTTGATCAACAAAACAACACTGTTTTTATTAAAAGTACATGCAACACTACAATGCTTTTTTTTTTTTTGTCTTTGCAAGCATTTGGTCCTGCCTTGGCCAAGCTGTCAAATTTTAAAAGTCAATGTGGCCAAATCAAATATCCCATCAAATTTGAAAAGGCAAATAAATATTGTAACCCAACTAATTTCTGGGATGAGACAACTCATTTTGATAAGGCAACACTGCATACATAGTTAAAAGTATGCATTTTTTCTGGAGTAAGTCAACCTCTATGAGTAGTGTGATGAAAACAAATATAAATACACTATATTAATTTCGGGGGACTTTTAAATGAAATGCGTATAAAACATTTACAGACATTTACGTGACTTTGGTACTTTGAATACCAAGATACAGTGAAGAAAATGAGTATTTGAACACTCTCCTACATTGCAAGTTCTCCAACTTCGAAATTATATGGGTGGGGGGTCCTGTAATTATTGTAGGTGCATGTCCACTGTGAGAGAGAATCTAAAAAGAAAAATCCAGAAATCACAATGTATGATTTTTTTTAAACGATTTGTTTGATACAGCAGCAAATAAGTATTTGAACACCTGTCTATTATATTATGTCTATCTAGAATTCTGACCCTCAAAGACCTGTTATTTGACCTATAAAAGTCCACCTCCACACCACGTATTTTCCTGAATGAGATTCACCCGTGTGAGGTCGTTAGCTGAATAGACACCTGTGCACCCCATACAATCAGTAAGACTCAAACTTCTAACATGGCCAAGACCAAAAAGCTGTCCAACGACGCCAGAGACAAAATTGTACAAATCCACATGGCAGGAAAGGGCTACAGAGAAATTGTTGGAGCAATCATTAGAAAATGGAAGAAGGTAAACATGACTGTCCATCTCAGTCGGCGTGGAGCCCCATGCAAGATATCGCCTCGTGGGGTCTTAGAAAGGTGAGCAATCAGCCCAGGACGACACGACAGGAATTGGTCAATGACATGAAAAGAGCTGGGACCACCGTTTCCAAGGTGGCTGTTGGTAATATACTAAGACGTCACAGTTTGAAATTATGTATGGCACCAAAGGTTCCCCTGCTTAAACCAGCACGTCAAGGCCAGTCTTAAATTTGCCAATGACCATTCGGATGATACAGAGGAGTCATGGGAGAAAGTTTTGTGGCCAGATGAGACCAAAATGGAACTTTTTGGTCATAATTCCGCTAACCGTGTTTGGAGGAAGACGAAGGATGAGTTCCATCCCAAGAACACCATCCCTAATGTGAAGCATGGGGGTGGTAGCATCATTCTTTGGGGGTGTTTTTCTGCACATGGGACAGGACGACTGCACTGTATTAAGGAGAGGATGACCGAGGCTCTGTATTGTGAGATTTGGGGGAAAAACCTGTTTCCCTCAGTCAGAGCATTGAAGATGGGTCGTGGCTGGGTCTTTCAACATGACAATGACCCGAAGCACACAGCCAGGAAAACAAAGGAGTGGCTCCGTAAGAAGCATATCAAGGTTCTGGCGTGGCCTAGCCAGTCTCCAGACCTAAACCCAATAGAAAATCTTTGGAAGGAGCTGAAACCCAGTGTTTCTCAGTGACAGCCCATAAACCTGTCTGATCTAGAGAAGATCTGTGTGGAGGAGTGGGCCAAAATCTCTCCTGCAGTGTGTCCAAACCTGGTGAACAACTACAGGAAATGTTTGACCTCTGTAATTGCAAACAAAGGCTACTGTACCAAATATTAACATGATTTCTAAGTTGGAGAATTCTCAATATAGCAGGGTGTTCAAATACTTATTTTCTTCACTCTATCTATCTATCTATCTATCTATCTATCTATCTATCTATCTATATCTATCTATCTATCTATCTATCTATCTATCTATCTATCTATCATCTATCTATCTATCTCCTTATAATTTTCAGGAATGTGGCTGATGGCAGGGTAGTTACCCTTGTAATTCCTTCATAAATGGGCATTAACTTTTTCTCCACACTGCTTCTTTTGACGCAAGTGTTCAATAAGAGACGTAGTAGAATGTCCTGTTTTTGCACATAAGAAAACCTACCAGAATCAGAAAAACAAAACAGGACTTGAATTGATTGCACACTACTGAGTCAAATGATAGACTCATGTTTACGTCAAGATTAGTATGAAGTCACATTTTGATTGCAGTCAGGTCATTCAAAAACATAACTACAGAAACAATTTCTAGTGTACGGACCAAGAAATTTGTTACTTAAAATATTGTGAGGTCCAACTCTTTTTTTTTTTTTAGTCATGTCAGTTAATACAAATACCAAAGCATACCAAGTTTGAGTAGACAAAAGTTTTAATGTGAAAAGGACAATGTTTCAGTATTTTATTGAAAATAACCAATAAATAATACTGTGATAAAAAATAGTTAAGCACTCAGGCTGTACATTGTTATACGACCAGACAATTCAAACGGAAGAGCAGGACTAAAAATAGCATGCGAAATTACAACAATGAAGACAAAAATTGTACTTTGTATTTTAACACAAAGGGTTAAAGAAAATTGGTTCTGTCCGATTTGCCGTGGAGAATAATACATATACCTATGATGAGGATTATATCTTAAAACTATGATAAAAGACAACATAAATGAGTAATAATAAATAACAGAAAAGGACAGTTTCATTCATAAACAGGTTTGATATAAAGTCTTGATAAATAATCAAAAAATATTTAGTCCTGTCGATTTACAGCGAGAATTGACAAAGTCTACAGTGAAATTGGTCCGCCCAAGCAAATTGCCCCTTCAATTCTTCTGTACGTTCAACATCCCCCTGTACAGATGGTGCTCTCAAAGGGCACAACCTTTTTCTGTGATTAAAGGGACACATATGGCAGGGACAAGTAAGGAAGAGGTCTTGGATGCAAGGCCAATTAAAGAGAATCTGGAATTTGGTTTTTACTTGCATTTTAAAGTGGCCCTAGCTTTCTTTTACTGGTACTGATATATGGCTTAAGTTTCTTAAATTCAAAACTTTCCATTTGGTATCATGTATATGTTGCGTTTAACAGGGATGATTTCCTGTCAACATCACCTGGCTTGCTTGCAGTTATTTTTATGGTGATGGAGTACTCACAGTGTTGAGGAATTTGCAAAATGGTCTCTCCATCAGTTTCTCTGATATTCACACACCCATTGACCTACATAAGAGCTGCATTTACGTGAAAACCACAATAGGCTAAAAAAAAAACATTTGAAAAGGGTAACAATTTGAAATTAAATTATATCACAAATCACTTAACCATTGATTATATTTCAAAACAACAAGGAATAAAATACATCTGGTCAAATAAAGATTATAAAAAAAGATTAGATAAAATGTCTGTTGGTAGAAATATACAAACTCCAGACAGTAGAAACATTCAATTACATCTGAGAGCTGATAAGCACAGTGAGGAGATGTAAAAAGTTGAATGAAAGTGATTCAGGCAAAAAAAAAAAATATACATAGTATTCTAAAATCATTTAAATGTCCCATTGGTTTACATAAATATAAAAAATGTGGATACATCTAGACAGTTTCCTCTAGGGATACTGAGATTGGTGAGCAAGCTCTGTCTGTCTCTCTGCGATGTGATATATTTTTAGTGTCCTTGAAATCTGTTAGTTCATCATCCTGGTCTTGAAAGCAGGGAATTCCCCTTCATCTTCTGACCAGCGGTTACCTATAGAAATAATGAGGATAAACTGAGATGGGAAAGATGGAGATATACAGACAAGAAGGAAGGCAGAACAGAAGACAGGGATGGATGGGAGGGAAATGAAAGAAAGAAAAGGCATGAAACGTGTTATTAGAATTGAAAAATTCTACAAAGCTAAGTTCTGTTTGTGAAGAGGACTGATTCTTGAGATGCAAGCGACAGTTGTGTGCCTGCATGATGTTATCTTACCGTTGTGAGAGGTTTATGTTAACAAGAGTAGGTCCTGACAGTAGCAGTGTCCAGCCTCTGTATAGACTGACTTCCTGTATGTGCATCTTGGCAAAAATCACATGCAAAGACATGCCGTTAATCACAGCCTCATGAACTACAGAGCAAGCAGGCCATTCAAGAAGAATTAAAAGTAAGAAAGGTATTTTGCTGCAATAACAACGCATTTTAGTCACAAACACATGCACAAATTTCTCTTACCATCCATTGGGTTCCTCTTTGGTTGTGTGGAGACAGATGTATTGCTGGTGGTCACCCTGAAATTAGCCGGCAGAGTGTCTGACACACCCAAGGACATCCCCCTCATGTCTTTGGGCCTGAACTTTTTTCTCCATGAGGGAGCACGCCGGAAGTTCTTGTCATCATCCTGGTATGATAAAAGAAAAGGGTTTACTTCCATCATGCCTGATGTCATTTGATTCAACGGACACTGTCCGCTTATCACCTCTTCCATTCTCTTGCCTGTACCGATGGCCAGCAAACTGTTGTATTCGCGCTCAAGAGTTCCTCTGGCCTAGAGGAGAAAGAAAGTGAAAAGAAAGTGAAAGAACGAGAGAGAGAGAGAGAGAGAGAGAGAGAGAGAGAGAGAGAAAAGCACAGAAATTACTAGGTGTATCCTTTTATTGAACATCCGGTATAAAAACAGTGCCAAAGAAATGAGCGTTCATTTGAGATGTCACGCTGTGGCGACCCCTAATGGGACAAGCCGAAAAAACTTACTTTAGTAGGACTAGGCCTACAAAAGCAGCCAGTGGCGATAAGCACCCATAAAATGAATTGACAGCACCAACGGGAAGAGAGGGGAACAGAATTTTCGATCATATATGTAATAATAAAAGCTTGGATTGGTCATCTAAATATCCACTCCCTTATTGTATAGTCTGTAATGAATGACTATCAACAATGAAATCATTACTTTGTACAACTCAGAAATAAAGAAATGTCATTGTCCAACAAATAAAATCACGTTTATGATTTGAAAATTATCTATATAGAGATGAAAGTGGACTTTCGTCAAAATTCCTGAAAATACAAATGTGAGTACTAGGGGGGGTCCTGCATTCTGGCGATATCTGTGAACAAAATTCAGACAAAAATTGAAAGTAAAATTTCCAAGTCCTGACCAAAAAAAAAAATTGGGCATAAGTTCCCCAAGGGGCAAGCCCAGATTTTTTTGCCCCCATCCCGCTATCACTGGAAAGCACAAAATCACATTTGTCATTAAAATATGCCATCTTATCACAAAACAAATGGATTAAGTGAACTATTCAGTAAAAAGACATTTAAAATTGTCCTTTTCCCCACATTATACATATTACAGTATAGATATAGAATATGCACAAAAATATATCCTACAATTTCTACACTGTCCAGCAAAACATGTTAAAGAAGCTGATCAGTAGTAATTACTTTTCACGTTTAAGTCTCAAACTTTTTACGTCTCGTACTGATACACTCAACTACATTGCTCACTATCTTAGCTATAGATGTAGTTATACTAATAGTATAATCAGTTCCCTTTATATATATATATATATATATATATATATATACATATATATATGCGTTGCTTTGTTGAGTTTCCTCCTGCATATTTTTTTATCCTATCGGAACACACACTTTATGGGTGCACATCTTGGACACTCGGGTGAAGAGAGGGCCGAAGCAGTCAACTGATCACCACTTGGTGGTGAGTTGGCTCTGATGGTGGGGGAAGATACTGGTCCGACGTGGCAGGCCCAAACATATTGTGAGGTTCTGCTGGGAACTGCAGGTGGATTCCCCTGTCAGAAGGAATTTCAACTCCAACCTCTGAAAGAACTTTGCCCATGAGCCCGAGTGGACAATGTTCCACGCTTCCATTGCTGAGGAGGCCAACCGGAGCCGTAAGATGGTCGGTGCCTGTCGTGGCGGCAACCCCGAATGCGTAGGTTGACACCAACAGTGAAGAATGCTGTCAGGCTGAAGAAGGACTCCTATCGGGCATTTCTGGCCTGTGGAACTCCCGAGGAAGCTGATAGGTACCGGCTGACCAAGCGGAATGCAGCTTTGGTGGTAGTTGAGGCAAAAACCAGAGTGTGGGAGGAGTTTGGTGATGCCACGGAAAAGGAGTTCAAGACGGTTTCAAGGAAATTCTGGTCCACCATCCAGCGTCTCAGGAGAGGGAAACAGTGCACTGGCAACACTGTGTATGGTGAGGGTGGCGAGCTATTGACATCAACTCGGGACATCGTGAGTCGGTGGGGAGAATACTCAAAGACCTCCTCAATTCCATCAAAACACTTTCCCATGAGAAAGCAGAGTCTGAGTTCTCTGAGGTGGGCTCTTCTATCTTTGGAGTTGAGTTAAAAACCTCCTCGGTGGCAGGGCTGCGGGGGTGTATGTAAGATTCGTCCGGCGTTCCTAACGGCTCTGGATGTTGTGGGGCTGTCCTGGTTGACACGCCTCTGCAACATCGCGTGGACATTGGGGACAATGCCTCTGGATTGGTAGACTGGGGTGGTGGTCGCCCTTTTTAGGAAGGGGGACAGCAGGGTGTGTTCCAACTACAGGGGGATTACACACCCCAGCCTCCCTGGTAAGGTCTATTCAGGGGTGCTGGAGAGGAGGCTCCGTCGGGAAGTCAAATCTTGGATTCAAGAGGAGCAATGTGGCTTTCGTCTTGGAACCGTGGACAAGCTCTAGGCAAATTGAAAGCTTCAGCTTTCGATTTAGCTCTCTCTTTACCACAATGTATCGATACAACGTGAAACCGTGGACAAGCTCTATACCCATGGCAGGATCCTCTCGGGTTTTGTTTTTTTTTCAATGACCAATGATGAAATGGAATGACCAGGTCGCAAAGATCTACCCACTACAAAAATGCAAAACATTTATTTTAAAGTATATTGAGGATTCTTTATGTGTAAATGTATGTTTGTGTGCTTTGCATTACCGCATGAGCCAATATTACACAACGTAATTAACTTTAAACATTTTTTGTAACTAAGTTCACGATGATCACTAAATGCCATACGAATGAAAATGCACACCTGGGCTATGTCACTCACGTCAGTGGATTCGTCCAACTGCAGTGAGAAACATCCACACATCAGCCATGCCTTCAGAGCGCCATGTAACTGTGCTCCTTTAAAGCTGCAGAGATTTCATTGAAGATAATATTTCTGCCTTATTTTTAAAAGATCATCTTGGAAGGACTTCTTGTTATTAACAATGTGATGAACCCGGAAACAAGCTTTCGCTGTTGAACTATATTGTGTGAAAAGTGATTACTGTGCGGCCAATTGGGATTTTAGTTCGCTGACTTTTCTCATTCTCAGCTTGCTTTTTGGCGGAATGTCGGTGTTGCATTTTCCATTAACAGTTCCAAAATGCCGCTCCACATTTCACTACACTGGCAGATGAGGCAAACGCACTTTGAAAATGACATCGTGAAAAAGTTGTCCACCTCCCATTCCGTATGAAAGTGATACGTTTTTATATTCTTTACTACAGCATCCATACTAATTTTGTGAAGATTTCTTAAGCAAGAGCTTAAAATAGGGGAAGCTCACTGACAGCGTGTTTTCCTGCACTGACGTTTCTTGCACATGCGCAGTGAGCCAAAGTTAAAAAAAAAAAACGTCTGATGTCTTTTTATTTTTTTTCTTGGCACGCCGTCGTGATCGACCGAAAATGCCTCGCGATCGACGCATTGAGCACCACTGGTCTACAATGATGCGGATTTTGTATCAATACATTGTGGTAAAGAGAGAGCTAAATCGAAAGCTGAAGCTCTCAATTTATCAGTCGATCTACGTTTCTACCCTCACCTATGGTCACAAGCTGTGGGTCGTGACCGAAAGAACAAGACCCTGGATACAAGCGGCCGAAATGAGTTTCCTCCGCAGGGTGTCTGGGCTCTCCCTTAGAAATAGGGTGAGAAGCTCCGTCATCTGGGAGGGGCTAAGTGTCCAAACCGCTCCTCCTCCGTATTGAAAGGAGCCAAATGAGGTGGCTAGGGCCTCTGATCAGGATGCCTCCCGGACGCCTCCCTTGTGAGGTGTTCCAGTCATGTCCTACCGGAAAGACACCACGGGAACGACCCAGGACACGCTGGAGAGACTATGTCTCTTGGCTGGCCTGGGAACACCGTGGGATCCCTCCGGAAGAGTTGGATGAAGTGGCTGGGGAAAGAGAAGTCTGGGTATCCCCGCTAAAGATGCTGCCCCCGTCACCCGGCCTGGAGAAGCGGTTGAAGATGGATGGATAGTAACTCAATGCGCTTTACATGATTAAAAGTATTCAAACACATAAAATTTTACAAAGTACAATTAAAACATGTTGTAGTACAAGAAATATCACTGAAAAGTGGAAGTAATCTCAGAAGATGAGTTTTTAATCTGGATTTGAAAATACACGGTGCTGACCTCACCTCAGTGGCAAGTTATTACATCCATGTAATGGGCCACACATCTACAAAAAGTTAATTTTTTGACTTGCAGTCCACAAAATGTCTTGAATCTTGAGGATCATCAAGATATATTTTGGCAAATGTGAGAGGAGCCTTTGTAGTCTTCGATTACAGAAGGGATTTTTGTCTGGGGAACCTTTGGCCAGAGTCTTTCTTATGGTAGTCAAGAACCTGAACTGAGGCGAGCAAGGCCTACAGGTATTTAAATGTTGTTTGAGGGTTTTTTTGGGACCTCCTGGATGAGTTGCTGTCGCACTCTTGGGGTAATTTTAGTTGGCCATCCACTCCTGTTTGCCACGGTTCAGTTTTTTCCATTTGTGGATAATGACTCTGACAGTGGTTGCTGGAGCCCTAAAGCCTTGGAAATGGCTTTGTAATCTTTTTTAGACAGATGGATTTCAAGCACTTTTTTTCCTCATTTCTTCTTGAATTCCTTTGGATCATTGCATGATGCATTGGTTCTCGAGATCTTGTAGCTTACGTCACATTCTCTGACATTCTATTTAAGTGAGTTTTGATTAAACAAGTAATGTGGTAATCAGGTTTAGGTGTGGCTTATGAAACTGAATTCACCTTTCCCAAATGTGTGGTTAACAAAGAGGGGGAGGGAAATTACTTTATCACAGTGATTTGGGATTTTTTTTTTTTGTTCCTTAATAAATTGAGTTGTCATTTGAAACCTGCATTTTGTATTTCCTTGGGTTGTCTTTGAGGGATTTTGAAATATTTGTGTGAGATAATGAAAAAAAAAAAAAAAAAAAAGAAAAATCAAGAACGGGGCAAAAACCTTTTCACAGCACTGTATAGGCCTTGTGCACCTACGTCACCGAAGTCACGTGACTGGCCAAACTGCCAGTCTAACAAAGCATTGTGCAATGCTAAATCGGTTGGAGACGACACGAAAATGTCTTATAGCACAATGCCCAGAGTTTTGTCCGATACCGTTAAACATTTAGAAGGTGATAACGAAGGTACATGGAAAAATAAGAGACCCTTGGCGTAGAGGACCTATATTTAATGCAGAAGTCGATGTTTTCGCTGATAAGAAAGTGGACTGTTAAACCCCGTCCGCGTGTCTTGGACAACTAGATCTACACATGTATCTGATTAGTAAGTCGTCGAGATTTACACGGAAAAGTTTGAAAGTGTAGCAAAGTCTGGACGCATACAAATACTTTGTTGCTGGATCTGTTCTCAATCAAGAATAAATCTCACATAGTGATGGAGCCACTCAGATTTTTTTCAATACAAATAACATTTAAATAAAAGACCCCTGGTTTTACACAAATTCGCATTCATTAACTATGATTGAAAAAAAAAAAAAAAAGACCAAGTCGGCTCCTCCATACACGAAGCATGCTGAAAAAGAAAATAAACCGCTGAGATAGGCTTCAGCCCCGTACACGGATGCGTGTTGCAGCCACACGTTAATCTACGTAAACCTCTCTGACAAACGGCTTATTTTCTTTTTTTAAATACGCATTGGACTAATTTGAGAACAATGCACATTACAAAAAAAAAAAAACATCTGTCAGGTAGAGGTTTTCCGAAGATTAACGAGTAGCCGGAACATGCTTCCGTGTATGTTGGAGATGACTTCCTGTCGTTTTTTTTTTTTTTTAAACGCATTGTTCTCAAATGAGACAACTTGGCATTATAAATACTTCTTAGGAATTTGAGATTGAGAGGAATAATTCCTACCAACATCTATCACGTTTAATTGCTGATAATCTCTTGATCTTTTGAAATCTTTTCAGATGGTATTCTACAGAATGACCTCTTTGAATATCTGTCTCATCTGTTGTTACAACCAACAGCACAACTTGTCTCGGGCATTGTGAATATTCTGCTCTGGTTCAATGTCCCCCCACACTGTCGAGCAATTCTTTTTGACCGGCAATATGGTGCCGTGAAAATGGTGACGTTACGTGCACGAGCTCTATACACATATATGCACAGACATGTAATTCTTTTATAGTTAGTTTTTGAGTAAACACCATATGGTAGTGTCAATGTTCATCTTGAAAGCCACTAATTAAAAAAAAATATATATCAGCCAAAGTGCTTCTTGTCACATTAGTCACTAGCCACCATAGAACACTGGCTTGGGCTTGCAAGAAAAAAAAATGGAATGATAGGCAGCTCGTATCCACACCAAAAAAAACCCTAAATTGGGTCAACTTGGATCACAAGCCACCACTATACTTTGATTTGTTTCCATTTGAAAGGGAAAATTATGATTCAGGATTCGTTGTTTTTTTTTTTTCCCAAGTTGACTCAGAGGTCTGGGGGCTGGAAGCATGATCAAAGGATGATCATCAATTTTAACGTGGAAGTTTTTTAAAAAGTATTATGAATGAAATATATCTAGTACATCTATAGATAACTGCTCTTCTGTTTTCAATATGTACACAACATGGTCATTCAATATTTAGGCGCGTACCTTTACCCCAAAAAATTTCAAATACAAATTCAACTAAGTAAACTACTAAATTGAATTCAGATTTGTATCATGGAATGTAAGCGTGCTTTCATAGCGTGTATATCGTATGCATTCAAAAACATTTCAATTTCTTGTTTTTGTAAATTATTGAAATGCATGAATTTGACAAGAATTTTTAACATTAAGTAAATAATACAGACATTTTGACAAGTAATTGGTTCTGAACTCTGACTACCCTGTCTGCAACTCGGGTTGGTTGTTGGCCTTTGTTTGACATTCAAATGTGCCAGCTACGGAAAAGTTCATTTTCGTTGCTTCCAGTTGTTGGACGTGTTTTTGTCATTTTGCGTGAACTTTCAATGCCTTGAAACCTCTTGATCCATAGTCAATAATATCCAAGGGTTCGTACACTTCCAGAGAATCAAAATTCCATTAATTTTCCATGACTTTCCAGCTACTCAATACAAAATTCCGCGACTAATATTGGATTGCGTGGTTGTGGCAGACGGCAATATTTCAGCTAGATCAGCGGTCAGCAACCTTTGACACCGAAAGAGCCATTTGAACCCGGTTTCCACGGAAAAGAAAACACTGGGAGCCGCACATCTAAAATGAAGAAAAAAAAAAAACTTCTACTACTTTACCGCAGCATGTTTCTCCATTGGCTTTGCCGGGCTTGAAAGTCGCTCAAAATAGACGGCGTTTCAGCGGGTATACCCGCTTCCGCAGTGTGACGTCTATTTTGAGCGACGAAAAAATAATATCAAATAATTTAATTAATATTTTAATATTTCAAGATCACAATCTTCAAATTTAGAACTAAAATAATATAAAAACTAACACAAATAAAACGCACTTCAATTAAATACAAAAAAATTTTTTTAGTAATTTATTTTCCCAAGCCAATCAGAGCCGCATTATAAGGATGAAAGAGCCGCATGAGGCTCCGGAGCCGCGGGTTGCCGACTGCTGAGCTAGATGATCGTGTGTTCCCACTTAAATAAGTGCCAAAGCTTAACAATGTAGTAGGTGCATCATAATGACTGTGAAATTTATGATTATTAAAAATATAAACTATAATTACAAGTGTATAAAAGTATTGTTGATAAGAAGCTTATTGGCTTTGTGTGTAATCAGCAGAGACATGGGCATGCTTTTACAAAGCCATTCGCCTTTGAATTTGCTTATCCTATCACTACAACATGGCAGTAAAGCACGCTCGTAAGTGGTTTCTTACCTGCTGTGTTGTAAGGTAAGAGTACTCTTCAGTTACGAAGGCTTTATGCAACCAAGCCTTAGGCTTCAAACTTGCCTACAATCAACGTTCCCTCAAATTTTTTACTTCTGAGCAAACACACTAAGTCCATGAGCACCCCCTTTGACCACCGTGAGCAACATCAGACGTATGCACTGTGGTCAGATCAGTGTCATCCATTGAAGGTACATGCCTAATTCAAAGATTGAGATTACAGCATTTACATTCCCATTAGAACATTTTTAAGAACAATTTTGCGTTTTTGCAAACTTACAATGAAAATGTCAACAAACAAAAAAATACATTGCTAACCAAACCAAGCCAACTATGAACTGTAAATTTGAAATGTCACATCCAACTTTGTTCCATTTTTTTTTTTACCCACAATGATATCCCTGTCTCTTTTTCTTGGTGTAAAACTGAATTATTGCTTGCAGAATATCTTTAGCAATGCATGTTAAAAGCTGAATGATGCTAACAACCAGTTTTAAGGTTAATGTTATGAGGTCTCCTATATTTAAAATAGAGAATTATCTTTTTGTGCACTGTATTGTCTATGCTTTAATCCTCTATCAGGCTGTGCCAAAGTGGAATTTTAACATTATACACCATCTCATCCTGTATTTTCTACTTTGGCTTCAGACCAGACCTTTTTTACTAAAAAAAAAGAGAAAATTGTTTTTCCATTGCGCTGAGAATATATATATTTCTACTCGTAACAAATTTTACGCGCGTGATTTTTCGTGCTAGACTGTGCAGATTTGCGAGTGCGATCGCACCAATCAAGTCACAGTGACTGAAAATCCCATGACATTCCCCGACCCAAGCCAAATATTTTTTTTATTTACCGGACTTTCTGAGACCTGGAAAAGGCAATATTTCTTCCCATGATATTCCAGAAATTCCCTGACCCGTACGAACCCTGGTATCCTGACCCCATGTGCACAATGTTTTACCAGGTCGATCAATTTTGCGAATAAAGTCGCTTAACAGAGTGACAACTTCCTTTTTCCAACTGTATCGATGATTTCTCATTCCATCCAATCCTATTGGAACTTATTTTTGACCTATCAATTTCTTTCACTCGAGAGGCGTCTTTCCTCTTGAGCACCGCCATTGTGTTGACTTGAAAATGGCCCCATGAACCGCCTCGAATACAAGAAGCATTTTCATTGATCAGGAGGAACACATTCGACCAATCAACTGGCACGTACCTAATTTCCCACCTCGCTTCCAAATATCGGACCGGAATATGAACAAGTGTGGATTCTGGCACGGGTTACGATCGGAATATTGCAGAAATACGGAGAATTTTATTTATTTTTTAATCAATGCAATTTAAAAAGATGGAATTCCGCCTATAAAAGGGAAAATCACATCTGTTGACCTGAGCGTGAACCTGAATCGACAATCTTTAGTTCATAGGACAAGTAATAATGAGTTTTTGTAATTTATACAACTATTTTTTTTATGTTTTATAGGCTGAGTAATACAGTATTGATGTGCTATTGTACCTGAGTATTCTGTGTAGGAATCTGCAGGAGTAGTGCCAGGGAGTTGTGATCAAAGGTTTCATCCAGAGAGAGCAGTGCGCCATGGACACCACTCTCATAGAGGTTGACACTGTACTCTTTCAGCCCAATAGCCTGGACCCAATTTATCAGGCGCTCATTACTCCACACTAGCACATCTGAAATCAGGGACAAAGGAATTTACTATGCACTTTTTTTTTGCATAATTAGATGACAAAGGTAAATTAGATCATACTTGCTGCTAAAACAATTGCTTTTGTTACCATTAAACTCGAGCTGTGACTCTTCCCTTCTTCTCTCCAGCTCCTTTCGGTCATAGTTGAGCCTCCTTAAACACATTACTCCACACTGAAAACTGTTCCTATTAACCAGAAATTGAATTCTGATCAGTGTTTAGCAGCAATTTGATAAACATGAGTATGTGGCATGCTGGATTAAGACAGTGCTTCTCAAATATTGAGGTGTATCCAGCGGGGTTGCAATGCGATGCCAGGGGGCGTGTAAGACCCTGAAGAACTATGATTTGCCATACTAGAATAAAATGGAATTGCACATCTGCAGTAGATGGTAGTAAGATGATCTATATTTTTCTTTTATATTCAATGTTTATAAGGATGAGATAAGATGATCCTTTATATACAATGTTATACAGAAGTGTACTCGCGGGGGCTTGGGGTGGGGTCAAAATGTTTTCTTCTTCCTGGGAGTGGGGTGCGGGTAACAGAAAATAATTGAGAAGCACTCGATTAACATCAGACAAAGGACACACGTTTGCTCTGGATGTCTTTTACCTGTGGAAACTGTCTACCATTTTCAGCTGTCCGCGGAGGTCTTTCTTGGTCAGGTGATCAAGCATGCGGGCGTCCACCAGGGACTCCATGAAATATGAGCGATACTGTGGTAGACCCAAGCTGGGTAGCCACTCATTACCAATCCATTCGTGATTCATGTCGCCATACGCCAATGTCTATGATTAAAACAACTTTTTTAAAGAAACACATTTGGAAACATGGGCAAATAAAATAAAACAAAAATTCAAATGAATTATTAAATGGTTACTTTGCAGGATATGGTGGCATCACTAACCTATTTATAAAAAAATGTCATGTCATGTCAAAATGTCATACACAAAGAAAATATTTGAAATCCCTCGTGAAATGTTTCAGCCAATTCAGGCTTTAGTTTAATTGTTACCACACAATCACAATCACAAAAAAAGGGAGAAACCAGCATGATTTCGCAAAGATTGGTGTATAAAACCACCACACTAGTATTGGTGTTAAGATTTAACAGTAAGCGGGCTCTGTACTTTTCAGTGAATTTCAACAAAACAGTAATCTTAATCCCAAAATATATCTGTTTATTTAATTGCACATGAAGATAACGAGTAACTACATAGGGATGTTTATGACTGGGTTGAGGAGGACATCACACCCCAAGTGGTGGAGTTCAAGTAGCTCAGAATGTTGTTCATGAGTGAGGGAAAATTTCAGCGCAAGTTGGACAAACGGATTGCTGCAGCATCTGCAGTGACGCAACTCCGTATTAGACTTTTGTGGTCAAGGAGCTGAGCCAAAGGTCTTAATTTACTGATTGATCTATGTTACTATCCATATCTACAGTCACGAGCTGTGGGTTGTGAACGAAAGAACTAGATGACAGATACAAGCACCCAAAATGAGTTTCCTTCACATGGCGTCCGGACTCTACCCAAGAGATAGGGTGAGCGGTTTGGCATTCCAGGAGGGACTAACATCGAACCATACTCCTCTGCATTGAGAGTAGTCACAGTGAAGAAAATTAGTATTTGAACACCCTGCTATATTGCAAGTTCTCCTACTTAGAAATCATGGAGGGGTCTGAAATTTTCATCGGAGGTGCATGTCCACTGTGAGAGAGATAATCCAAAAGGAAAAATCCAGAAATCACAATGTATGATTTTTTTTTTTAAACGAATTATTTGTGTGATACAGCTGCAAATAAGTAGTAGGTTTGCACACACTGCAGGAGGGATTTTGCCCCACTCTTCTACACAGATCTCTAGATCAGACAGGTTTCTGGGCTGTCGCTGAGAAACACGGAGTTTCAGCTCCCTCCAAAGATTTTCTATTGGGTTTAGGTCTGGAGACTGGCTAAGCCACACCAGAACCTTGATATGCTTCTTACGGAGCCACTCCTTTGTTTTCCTGGCTGTGTGCTTCGGGTCATTGTCATGTTGAAAGACCCAGCCACGACCCATCTTCAATGCTCTGACTGAGGGAAACAGGTTGTTCCCCAAAATCTCACAATACTTGGCCGCAGTTATCCTTGCCTTAATACAGTGCAGTCGTCCTGTCCCATGTGTAGAAAAACACCCCCACTCTGGATTTTTCTTTTTAGATTATCTCTCTCATAGTGGGCATGCACCTACGATGAAAATTTCAGACGCCTCCATAATTTCTAAGTGGGAGAACTTATAGCTGGGTGTTCAAATACTTATTTTCTTCACTGTAGATGAGATGGCTCATGTATGTGATTAAGATACCCCTTGGATGCATTCCCAGTGAGGTGTTGCAGGCATGTCTCACTGTGAGGAGGCTTCCAGGCGCAGGACACATTGGAGAGACTGTCTCCTGGCCTGGGAACACTTCGGAAGAGCTGGACCAAGTGGCTGGGGAAAGGGAAGTCTGGGCTTTCCTGCTGATGAAAAAGGATGGATGCTTCCACTCTTTTTGGGTACTAGGTGTGCTTTGCACAATTTTTTCTGTGAAGTAAGATTTAGATTTGGGTATCAAGACATCCAGGCTTTGGGTTAAGCAATTGGCACTACGCTGATTTGATCGTATCGGGCGACAATGAGCATTTTATGCTGATCGGTTGATGAGCTTCATCATTATAATTTGCCGATCCAATTGATTCATCATTGATCATCTCCGCAAAAGACTCCGCCATCGCCAACGTGCACCGTATATTTGAAAACGAAAGCGAGTTTATTTTTCAGCATTGTTGCCTGTGTTTTGACATGGAACTAAATATCTGATGACCAAGTTATTAAAAAAAAACAAAAAACCAAAAACAACAATCCAGCCCTATGGGAGCACAAGCCAGTGAAATCTGCAGGCTGGTCCCAAGCCGGTATAAAAGCAGAGGGTTGCGTCAGGAAGGGGATCTGGCTTAAAACTTTGCCAAACAAATGGGAGCATTCATCTAAAGAATCCCAGAAAGAATCGGTCATGGCCCAGGTTAAAAACGTCCGCCCCCTGCACCATTAACCTGCACGGTGTCGGTGGAAATTCAGCTACTGTGGGTCGAAGACAAAAAAAGAGGAGTAAAGCGAATTCGTCAGCTGAATGTTGGGACTATGACAGGAAAAGCCCAGGAGTTGGTTGACATGATGATGAGGAAAAAGGTTGATATGTGGTCCATCCAAGAGAGCAGGTGGAAAGGTAGTAAGGCTAGATGATTAGGGGTAAGCTTTAAATTATGTTACCATGGAGTAGCTGGGAAGAGTAATGGAGTAGGGGTTGGTGCTGCAGAGGCAGTGAGGAACAATTGCATTTCACATGTGTAAACATAAGTATCTTGCATTGCCCCACACACTGCCAGCGTAGGCAGGTCATTACTGACGATGTTGTAGACACTCACGGTGTCACATCGAAACTAAAATTATCACACCACAGCAAAAAGAAGAGCCTAACGAGCAAATAAAAAAGATAGATTACTTGAGAAATAAATGACACAAAACATCCACTTAAAACAGTATTTATATCTATCCAGCATGCTTTGTGGGACTAAGCAGGCTGTTTGATATGTGTTATAATCTTGAAGAATTTTACACCTGTGGTTCTAAAATTGTAAACTGTTCTAATTTAACAGATTGTTATTTTTTCTTTAATGCCACAAACAATAGAAATACATTATTGGGGGGGGGGTTTCACCTGTCACTGTATTTGCTTGACACTGAGGTACATTTAAGGATCTGGAAATTGCACCCAACGATGAGCCACATTTGTGGAGCTCAACGATTGTCTCTCTGATTTACTGGCTGATTTCTTTTGATTTTCCCATGATTTAAAAGAAGGAAGCAGAGTGTTTGAGGTGTGGCTTCATCCCCAGGTATGCCGTCAATTAACACACGTTGTCAATTAACCCATCACAAAAAGATCTAAAACCGCTGAAGCAGCAAACCTTGTGAAATTCAATACTTGCCACTCTCAAAACTTTTGGCCACAACTATAGTCTGGGTCTTGCATTTTCTGTTCTCTATTAGGTGCCCGAAATGCTCCCATATTGCTTCCCCAAATGAGGAGAGAGTCCATAAATTTAGGGTTATTAACCATATTTTTCCTCTCTAGTCTGCTTTCTTGGCATAGTTGAACAGAACTAACATTAGTGAGCGGTAATCTGTTTTTCTCCCTCGTCAATGACCGTCACCAGAAGAGGTAGTCACATGACAGTCAGAGGAGGCTTGCTAATGATTTATCCTCAATCCAGAGTAACTTTTTTTTAATAAACTTAAAATCATAATGACATTAAGTTTGTTAGCATAAGTCTGTTACCTAGATTGGAGGAATAAACCCTACGAGTTGGAAGTGGCTATGTCAGTTTTGACATTTCAAAGAAGAAAGGTTCGCGTCATTCAGAGTATCAGAATTTTTAGTTTTGATACTACATCATTATGGGGTTAGGAGGTACAGGCTTGGCAGGCTATTGAGCACAAGTTAATTGAAAGGGTGACATATATTTTCAAACCTGGGCCCAGCTACTTTCGTCGTCCTCCTGATGTTAGCATGGTTAGTGAGCATGGTGATGAAGGAAAAAAAAGGCTGTGTTAGTCAGATTGCCGTGCTGGGTTAGAACAGCTGGAAGTGAAATTTTAATATAAAAATGAAACGATATCTCATTCTGAGTCGACACACACATCACACCATATTCCCAACTCCCACCACAAATATATACCAAAGAGTGAGTGGATGAGACACTGTTCCAAGTAGCCGAAAGGTCAAATCACAATAAGGCCTGAAGATTATCATCATCATCTGTCAAATACTGATGTTCTGTATCGCCAACTTGGAACAGGCCCAACAGTCACCAGAGCTGTGAGAAACAAACCAGTGTTCAGCCAATCTCAAAGACTAACCGTGGGATGTGTGGCTGCCAAACTTTCCATTTCTTCATGTGTGACCCAAACGTTTCCTGTGGTCTGATCATTTGACACCCCCAATCACAAGTAAATGAAGTTTGCATAGAAAGGACAATGGTGCAGGACAGAAGAGAAAAATCAGGGAGCATTTGTTGTCAAAGCAAAAAAATAAACGCTTAAAATGTTAATCCATGAGAGTACCATGCTCAGTGAGATTAAGAGGTGTTAGAATGTTTCTAAGTATGAGACAAATACCGTTCTGGAGGTAGGAGGGGCAGAGGGGCTAGTGAGTGACATGATTTCCTGGATGGCAAGGCGTAGTTTCAGACGATGTAATGGGTTGCTGATGCCAATCTCCCTCTGGATTTCTGTGTCTGAAAGTGCTGACATAATGGCTCCGCTTTTTACATTAGCACGACAGGCAGCTACATACCAAGCAGGCATGCCGACCCACAGCTGGTCAAAGGACAAAGAAAAAAAACAAAACCAAACAGTCATCACATGAATACCAATAAAATCAAAAGTTAATTCTTAAAATAATTTCAACTTAGATCAATGCTGTACCTCAAGCCAAACGACAACAGTCGGTCCATCCCATTGGGCAAAAGGCAGGCCCTGCCTGCGTGCCTCATCTAACAGTTCATGCCTGACACAGAAATTAATACTTAAAATAATATGTAATTAGAGCTTAATTGAACCAAACCCAATATAAGAACACAAGCTCATCCCCACAAACACATTCAGTATCATAGCAAGCAAAAACAAAGAGTCAAGCAGTGTAAGAACGAAGACATTCTCATCTACAGAAAGTGAAAAAATACCACCAATGCCCTTGAAGACCAAAAGAGTAAAAACATCGTAAGTAATTTGAAAGTCCTGACTGTGTATGTTCAGACCTTTTTGTCCCCCATTAGGGATGATATAAGTAGGGGCTATGCCACTAAATAAATGTTTTATGCTTTTAGATATTTTGACCGTTCCAATACTTTTGGTCACTATAAAAGTGAATAGATTCTTGACTTTTGTCTCATACTCATCTTTTGATCTAAAAACCAAATGTGGTCAGTGTACAACAAAAAAATGAAAGTGACCTTGCCGTCATAATACTATTGAGTGGACTGTATGGGTGTAAAGAAAATTGGCCGGTACGTACATTTCACATCAAATTTCTACACATTTATTAGTGAATGATGTCCGATGGTAAAGGACAACTGCTATTAAGTTTTGAGAAAGGTGCAAGGAATGTTGAGTGCTCTCAGAGGGAATTCCCTAAACTGGCCTGGAAACACATTCTATTTATTGTCAATGTCAGTTTGCCATTAGGTGGCACACTTCATCATCATTATGCATACAAAAGCTTAACAGTGGGTAAAAAAAAATGTTCCAACAATTGGTTGGACTGGTTTCCTATTAAGAACCTTTCAGCAACTGATTATGCAGTGTCCTCCATGTTTATAAAGAAAAGAAAACAATTTTCACATTGAGTTGAACTTCATGCTTCGAAGCAGCATACACATTTAAGTTAGGTGGAGAGCAGTGTGGGAAAGTTACCAGACATTCAGAAGGACAGCAGCAATGAGGACTTCAAGTGTTGGAAGAAAAAGCAAAACCAAATATGAATCAACTTACCCTGTCTTTGGACTACACAGAGAAGGAGGAAAGGGTGATAAAAAAAGAGGGAGATTGGCAAAACAAAACAAAAAAATATGAACTGATCCCTGTTAAAAGTACTTAAATGCGTAGCTATTTATATTTACAAAAAAACAACAACATGGAGGTGCGACGTGACTGAAGTGGAAAAGATTGTGTTGAATGAAAATAATTTAATAAACTGATAATAGGAGTAAGCAGGAGCCATGTGGACAGGCAATTTGTGTGTATGAACTAGCATGAAAATGCAGCATCAGTGCAAGACCACACGTTTTACAATAAATACTTAATACACAGTATATGGATAAAAAGGCTAATACAGTCATTTAACAGCGACACCTACTTCTTCTGCAGTTTTCTGTTCTTTTCTGCAGGGCCGCCCAGGGTGCCCATTGGTAAGGCATCCTTGGCTGAGCTTTCTCCTTCAGGGGTACCAGCTAAGAACAAAAACACAATGTTTATTGCTGCTAAGAGACCTTAAACATTGCTTAAATATAGAGATCCTCTAGTAGCACAGTGTGTTGAATGAGCTGTAAATTTATTCATTTTCTGAACCGCTTATCCACACTCGGCGTGCGTGCTGGAGCCTATCCCAGCTATCTTTGGGTGAGAGGCGAGGCACACTCTGAAATGGTCGCCAGCAAACTGGAGGGCACATATAAACAAACAACAATGCACAATCACATGCACACCTATGAGCAATTTAGTCTTCAATCAAGCTACCAAGCATGTTTTTGGGATGTGGGTGGAAACTGGAGTGTCCAGAGAAAGCAAACTCAGGCACGGCGAGAATATGTAAACTCCACACAGGTGAGGCCGGATTTGAACCCGGGTCATCAGAACTGTTAAATAGATGTTCCAACCAGTTCTTCCACCGTGCTACTGAGATGTAGATTTAAAAATAAAGTATTTATTAACTTTGGCCATGTCAGACAGCCATTTCAGGATTCCAGGACCATTCCTCCCTCTCACTAAAACTCAGCAATCATAGGCTCTAGTTCAACTGCAACTCGAATGAGGCAAGCAGTATCAAAATTAATGCACGTAGAGTATACAACAAAACAACTTTACACACCTATTCACATGCCAGGTTTACATACATAAATACACACACACACACACACACACACACACGCACGCACGCACGCACAACTGAAATAAGTAACTCACCATTTTTTCCACAGAAAATATTTATGTTGGGGGAAAAAACCCACGTAATTCATGCGTAGAAAAAATAAACCAAAGAACTTCAGGAATTAAGCTATGTGCAATAATGTGACATGCCACGAGAAAAAAGTATTGTATAACTTATTGAATACCTGGTACAAAAGCTTTTTTGTCATAACGGGTTCGAGATGCCTTCTATATGTAGAAACAGCAGGGTTTCCTCCCTATTTTGTGCTTCACTTTTTGCATCTTCAGTCCTTTGCGGGTTTTTATTTAAAAAAAAAAATATATATATATATATATATACCCAAATCAGCATATTGCAGAAAGACACATTGATACAAGGCGCGCGATTGGTTCCCGCTGCGACATTGACCAATGAGAGCATGACTGGCTCCATCCCGTGAGCTGATTGGATGCGCATCATCGGATCCTCAGACAGCAACTTTCCACTCAACTCCTTGTTGTGCACGTTGTCTCATCAATGCTGTTGACCGTCTCGCATATGTACTCTTAGTGTTGTGTTTGTGATGAGTTTTTTTAAGCGATAACATTTTTTGATGATGTAAGTTACAATCAGACATGTGATTTGACTGAATGAAAAAAGACTGAAAAATAGCCAGGGATCTGGAGGTGCAAGCATATTGAAAGTAGGATCACCAATTTTAACGTGAAAGTTTGTTGTATTATGTATAAATTGTATTATGAATGAAATATATCTAGTACATCTATAAATAAATGCTATTCTGTTTTCAAAATGTACAAAATATGATTGTTCATCATTTAGGTGCATACCTTTACCCCCAAAAATTACAAATTCAAATATAAATTCAACCAACTACTAACTTGAATTGAGATTTGCATCATGGCATGCAAGTGTGCTTTCATAGCGTGTATATCATATCCATTCAAAAACATTTTCATTTCTTGTTTTAGTAAAATTAAGTTTCTTTTGGCTTGACTGAAATGCATGAAATTGACAACAATTATTAACGTCATGTGTCGTTATCAGTAAATAATACAGACAATTTTACAAGTAATTGCTTCTGAACTTTCACTGTCTACAACTGCTGTTGGTTTTTGGCTTTGGGTTGAGATCTTAATGTACCAGTTATGGAAAAAAAAAAATTCAGTTGCTTTCGGTTGTTTGACGCGTTTTGTTTTGCGTGAACTTCCAATGCCTTGAAACCTCTTGATCCATAGTCAAAAAGTATCCTGACCCCATGTGCAGAATGCTTTGCCAGGTCGATTCATTTTGCAAATGAAGTCGCTCAACAGAGTGGTAACTTCCTTTTTTCCAACAGTATTGACGATTTCTCGTTCCATCCAATTCCATCGGAACTTAATTTTGACATATCTATCAATTTCTTTCACCCGAGAGGCATCTTTCCTCTCGAGCACCGCCATTGTGTTTACTTGCAAATGACCCCATAAACTGCCTCGTATACAACAAGCATTTTCATTGGTCTGGAGGAACACATTTGACCAATCAACAGACGTGCATCTAATTTTCCACCTCGCTTGCAATGGTCAGACCGGAATATGAACGAGTGCGGATTCTGGCACAGGTTACGGTCGGATTATGGCAGAATTTTTCATTTTTTTTTTAATCAATGCAATTTAAAAAGACAAAATTCCGCCTATAAGCGGAAAAATCACATCTTTAAAATACCACCTCAGCGTTGCTACCCCAGCAAAAGCTTCCTTTGCGGCGCCTGAGAGGTGGTGACTCCGCATGCACGTTTATCTTTTCAGGCATCCAGCGGGAGGAATGGGCTCCTATTAGGGAGCACTTCTATCCTTTTTGGGACTTAGGGGGAAGAATAAACCATTTTGTGCAGCAAATGGCACGGGCACTATGCTACCTACTGGGATGTCCTCCAGGGCTCTGGACAGGGCACTTTTCTCCTCGTTGTTGTTCTCCCGCATTGTGATTCAACCCTCGGGGATGAGGCTTTATGGGCAGCAAAAGCTGGTTCTAAAAATTTCAAAAACATATACAGTACGGCCTCAGAAACGTGCCTCTGTATAGTGCTCCTCATCTTTACATGGAGGAAGAGTTTCCTAGATGGTGGGTGCAGGTTTTAAACATGGATGAAAAAGGCCTTTTTTGGAAGTGTATTTCTTCAAGGACCATGTTTATAATCATCATGTGACAATGCTGTAGGTGAGCAAACTTAAAGCCTCTACGAGCCGTGTGTGTGCGTGCGTGAGTGTGTGTGTGTGTGTGTGCGTGCGTGCATGCGTGTGAGAGAGCGAGTGAGACGGGACTCCGCAGGCGTGTGGAAATGCAGCACGAGCATTTGCTAGTGTGTACAATTTACAAGTTTAGTGAGGGTGACCGGGGAGAAGTAGTGATTAACAGAGGACACATTGATGCAGAGTTCTTTAAGGAGGGTTAGGGTGTGGATCAATTGGTACCGGGCCGCCAAAGAAATAACCAATTAGTTCCGTTGTATTCATTATCCAAATCTATAAAATATTTTATTTTGAAAAATGACCGGATTCTTTTGCTTACATCTCTGTCACTTCAGCGCCAAAATTTAACCCACAACCAAGCAAAATAAGTAAAAAACATCCTAGGAAAATTTCTTTTCGAAGGGGAAAAGGCTCAGTTAAGTGACAAAAGAAGAGCCCGCAACTTCCAAGAAAAGAAAGTTACTGACAACATCAAAGCACACGCCCTTAACTCTGGACTTTTTTAGGAGCTTTTTGGACGCACAGCACACATGTCTTCTCTTAAACACGGAAATAAGAAGTTATCCAGAGCAAAATTGCTCGCAAGAGTTTTTGAATGACGAGAGCTGCTGCAAAGATTTCACTCAGAAAGTAGTCACCAGTGGGAGCACATTCATTCTCCCAGCTGGTGCACGATCACCTGTCTTTGCTATTAAAAGAGTCAAGTGGTACTTCCCAACCAAAAATGACCCGCAAACCACCAAGGGATAGATCCGATTTATCAGCAAACGAGGTGAATCCCGCATGTCTGTGCAACAAGATCAACTGCTGGAGATCGCAAACAACGGTGGCTTTAAAGATATTTTCGAGACAACTTGCCCATGTCCTGGATTAAAGTCATGGCAGAATACCTGGAGATTGCCACCAAAGCACTGAAAACCCTGTTGCCATTTCCAACATCTTATCTGTGAGAAGAGCAGTTTTCTGGAGTCTTCTTCTTTTCCTTTCGGCTTGTCCCGTTAGGGGTCGCCACAGCGTGTCATCTTTTCCCATCTTAGCCTATCTCCTGCATCTTCCTCTCTAACCCCAACTGCCCTCATGTCTTCCCTCACCACATCCATCAACCTTTTCTTTGGTCTCTCTCTAACTCTTTAGCCTGGCAGCTCCATCCTCAGCACCCTTCTACCAATATACTCACTCTCTCGCCTCTGAACATGGCCGAACTATCGAAGTCTGCTCTCTCGAATCTTGTCTCCAAAACATCCAACTTTGGCTGTCCCTCTAATGAGCTCATTTCTAATCCTATCCAACCTGGTCACTCCGAGCGAGAACCTCAAGATCTTCATTTCTGCCACCTCCAGTTCTGCTTCCTGTTGTTTCTTCAGTGGCACTGTCTCTAATCCGTCCATCATGCCCGGCCTCACCACTGTTTTGTAAACTTTGCCCTTCATCCTAGCAGAGACTCTTCTGTTACATAACACACTAGACACCTTTCGCCAGCTATTCCAACCTGCTTGGACCCGTTTCTTCACTTCCTTACCACACTCACCATTGCTCTGGATTGTTGACCCTAAATATTTGAAGTCTTCTACCCTCGGTATCTCTTCTCCCTGTAGCCTCACTCTTCCCCCTCCACTTTTCTCATTCACGCACATATATTCTGTTTTACTTCGGCTAATCTTCATTCCTCTCCTTTCCAGTGCATGTCTCCATCTTTCTAATTGTTCCTCTGCATGCTCCCTGCTTTCACTGCATATCACAATATCATCTGCGAACATCATGGTCCAAGGGGATTCCAGTCTAACCTCATCTGTCGGCCTATCCATTACCACTGCAAACAGGAAGGGGCTCAGAGCTGATCCCTGATGCAGTCCCACCTCCACCTTAAATTCCTCTGTCACACCTAAGGCACACCTCACCATTGTTCTGCTGCCATTATACATGTCCTGTACTATATTAACATACTTCTCTGCCACACCAGACTTACGCATGCAGTACCACAGTTCCTCTCTTGGTACTCTGTCATAGGCTTTCTCTAGATCCACAAAGACACAATGTAGCTCCTTCTGACCTTCTCTGTACTTTTCCACTAGCATCCTCAAGGCAAATAATGCATCTGTGGTACTCTTTCTGGGCATGAAACCATACTGTTGCTCGCAGATACTTACTTCTGTCCCGAGTCTGGCCTCCACTACTCTTTCCCATAACTTCATTATGTGGCTCATCAACTTTATCCCTCTATAGTTCCCACAGCTCTGAACATCGCCTATGTTCTTAAAAATGGGAACTAGCACACTTTTCCTCCATTCTTCAGGCATCTTCTCGCCTGCTACTATTCTGTTGAATAAGTTGGTCAAAAACTCCACAGCCATCTCTCCAAATTGCTTCCATACATCTACCGGTATGTCATCAGGACCAACTGCCTTTCACATTTTCATCCTTTATAGTGCCTTTCTGACGTCCCCCTTAGTAATCATTGCCACTTCCTGGTCCTTCACACTTGCCCCTTCAACTCTTCCTTCCCTCTCATTTTCTTCATTCATCAACTTCTCAAAGTATTCTTTCCATCTATTTAGCACACTAATGGCACCAGTCAACACATTTCCATCTCTATCCTTAATCACCCTAACCTGCTGCACATCCTTCCCATCTCTATCCCTCTGTCTGGCCAACCTGTAGAGATCCTTTTCTCCTTCTTTCGTGTCCAACCTGGTGTACATGTCTTCATATGCCTCTTGTTTAGCCTTTGCCACCTCTACCATTGCCCTACATCGCATCTCGATGTACTCCTTTCGCTCTCCTCAGTCCTTTCAGTATCCCACTTCTTCTTCGCTAATCTCTTTCCTTGTATGACTTTTTGTATTTTGGGGTTCCACCACCAAGTCTCCTTCTCCCCTTTCCTACCAAAAGACACACCAAGTACTCTCCTGCCTGTCTCTCTGATTACCTTGGCTGTCGTTGTCCAGTCTTCCGGGAGCTTCTGCTGTCCATCGAGAGCCTGTCTTACCTCTTTCCGAAAGGCCGCACAACATTCTTCCTTTCTCAGCTTCCACCACATGGTTCGCTGCTCTACCTTTGTCTTCTTAATCTTCCTACCCACCACCAGAGTCATCCTACACACGACCATCCTATGCTGTCGAGCTACACTCTCCCTTACCACTACTTTACAGTCAGTAACCTCCTTCAGATTACATCGTCTGCACAAAATATAATCCACCTGCGTGCTTCTACCTCCGCTCTTGTAGGTCACTATATGTTCCTGGCTCTTCTGGAAATAAGTGTTCACTACAGCCATCTCCATGCTTTTTGCAAAGTCCACCACCATCTGTCCCTCAAAGTTCCTTTCCGCCGTACTTACCAATCACTTCTTCATCGCCCCTGTTTCCTTTACCAATATGTCCATTACAATCTGCACCAATCACAACTCTCTCGCTGTCTGGGATGCTCAGAACTACTTCATCTACTTCCTTCCAGAATTTCTCTTTCAACTCGAGGTCACATCCTACCTGTGGGGCATAGCCGCTAACCACATTATACATAACACCCTCAATTTCAAATTTTAGTCTCATCACTTGATCTGATACTCTTTTCACCTCCAAGACATTCTTAGCCAGCTCTTCCTTTAAAATAACCCCTACTCCATTTCTCTTCCCATCTACTCCGTGGTAGAATAATTTAAACCCTGCTCCTAAACTTCTAGCCTTACTACCTTTCCACCGGCTCTCTTGGATGCACAGAATATCAACCTTTCTTCTAATCATCATGTCAACCAACTCCTGAGCTTTTCCTGTCATAGTCCCAACATTCAAAGTCCCTACACTCAGTTGTAGGCTCTGTGCATTCCTCCCTTTCTTCTGACGATGGATCCGGTTTCCTCCTCTTCTTTGTCTTCAACCAACAGTAGCTGAATTTCCACCGACGCCCTGCAGGTTAGCAGTGCCGGGGGCGGGCGTTGTTAACCCGGGCCACGACCGATCCGGTATGGGATTCTTTAGATGAACGCTCATATTTGTTTGGCACAGTTTTTACACCGGATGCCCTTCCTGACGCAACCCTCTGCATTTATCCGGGCTTGGGACCGGCCTACAGATTGCACTGGTTTGTGCCCCATAGGGCTGCATTGCAGTTTTCTGGAGTGACAGCAACCAAAACAAAACAACGGAATAAACTTGACAGAAGCAACACATTTTGGCTGCCATTGTCTCCCATTACCAGCACTTTAAATTCATTTTCGTGGCATAACTATCTTATTTTGAAGGCATGTTTAAACGTTGT